>NC_142741.1:15726912-15909412 GCF_051943395.1 Hippocampus bargibanti
AATAATGTACACTTGAGAGCTTGAGTACTGAAAGGGGTGCGTTTATTTTTTCTTGTGTTTCCATTTCATTTGTATTTTTTGAAGGTGGGTTCAATCCCACTCCGGCCTCCCCGAATGGGTTTTCTCTGTTTAACCCCCAAACCCCCACCCACCCCCACCCACCGAGGTCCAAAAACCTGGAAGGCTGATTCAACAATCCAAATTGAGGTGTGAGTGTAAGCGCAAGTGGTTGTTTGTCTCTGTGTGCTCTGCGATTGGCTGGCGACTAGTTCAGGGTGCCCCCTGCCTACTTCCCGATAACAGCTGGGATAGGATACAGCATCCCTCGCAACTCTTGTGAGGAATAAGCGGATTAGAAAATTAACGAAGGATTAAATGAATGTGTTTTCTGATGCGACTCACCTTTGCATTGCATTTTCAATGTTCTATGATTTGTAAGCTTTCAAACAGTACGTGTATGTTTTCAAAATAATGGTCTATATTTATTTTGTTGTTGGGTTTTGTTTTTCGTTATTTTTAATGTTGTGTGAAACTTTCGAGTGTTGTCTGTGTGCACTTGTTTCAAGGTTTTAATATGAATAACTTTACCTCATTTTACATTTGTTTGATGATTCAAAATGTTGAAAAGTCAAAATTAGTAAGTTTTTTTAGGTCTTTGTGCCAATAAATCAACCTTGTATGATACTTTTATCACCAGTTTCATTGCTAAAATATTACCTGACTCCCAGTGCAGTTAAAGAAGGTTTTATGATGACCCAAGATTGAGAATTCAATCAGTGTCACTTGTGTCACAGTGAATTGTGCGGAACAATTTGGCCTTCCGGTTCCCACAAGAGTAGCGTCTCTGCACCTCATAGTGGAGAAATCCATCCAGTCTTGAAAATGACTGTCTGTGGAGAATCTGAGTGATATTTATTTTCCAAGCTGTTGTGCAGGTCATTCATCCTCTACTTTAGGCAAGAAAAAAAGAATGAAAAATTGCTACAGTCCAGTTTTGAGCACTCTGATAAATGTTTGAGTGGCATAACAAGCAGTAGGAGACAACACATTTCAACAACTTTGAGTCCACTTTTAAAAAATTGTTCAAAAGCATTTATTTACTTATGATCACTTTAAGGTTTGGGGCTTGGGGGATGGGGATGAGGCACTGTGTTTGTTTTCCTCATCCAAGCCCCGCCCTTATTACTGTCTCCAAGGAAACACACCACAATTGATCTCTGTCACCAGGCAACATTCAGTTGGTGTCTTTTGGAGACAAAGCAGCTTGCCGTGGAGAACACACGCACACACGCACCCACACACATACACGCACACACACACACACACACACACACACACACACACACACACACACACACAAACACACACACAGACACTCTACTCTGTGTTTACACAGTGAGATAATGTTACATGACACACGGGATAGATCAGTTAAATTCTGTAAATTATGAACTTCTTTGTATTCATTCACTTGCTTTTTATTTGTTCATTAGCTGTGCTTTATTTTGCAAACGTAAACCATATACTTTTTTAAAATGGTCTACATGGAGGTAAAATTCAAAACTCAAAATCAGAGATGGGTGATTGCATGTGACTCACTCCCATACCCTTCATAATTTTTACATTAAAAACTACCAAAAAATATATATATTAACATGTTGTAATCGCACCATTCACTCATGGATGACAGTTTTTGTATCTTTTTTTGTTTTGTTTGTCGGGTAAATTGTCCTTAGGTAAATCTTTATGAAAATGTTATGTCAAATGTAGAAATTGCATATCTAAGTATGTGTACAAAAATGGTTCTTAGCCTGCGTTTGATCCGATAAAGATGATTCTGATTCGCATTGTCATTAAATTAGTTATGACACACCCACTAGGCCCTCACTGGCTAGTTCATTTTGTGCGCAGTTAGAAACGTCTACTTTAAACTTCCAAAGTGTTTTATGGTTTTTAATATAATTGTTATATCTTGAATTTAGAAAGAAACATAATTTTTATTTTTCACCAATGAAGTGTTTGATGAATGTGCATATGAACTGTTTGGTGTGCATATGAACTGTTTGGTACCTCTAACATGGATAAGAGTCGTTAGTGTAGAATTTGGTGCCGACCAAATAAGAATAACAGCCACGCCTCACACATAGTTTGATAGAGTGCTGACTTTGATGTTGCAATAGAAGCAAAGAATGAAATCAATGCGCTCTTTCTGCCAGGGATGCAGAAAATACTGGCTATGTTTGCATGCTTTATGGAGAGCAAAGTATTTCCAGTATTTATTTATTTATTTATTTTGGTTTGTGGATATGGATGCAGGTAATTAGATCACTCAGCCCAGTCAAAGCTCACTGTCAGGTTAGTTGAACAGCGACATGAGCTAATTGACACACAAAAAAACACACACAAAAACAAACACGTGAATCAGCCACTTGAATGAGCCTGCAAACAGAGCATGGACCAGGTCATTGAACAATGTGGTATTGCTGCATCTGATACCATGCTCTCGTCTGTGACACTTAACTCCAATCTAACTTAATCCTGGTGAGCTAAAATTGCTGATTATATCATAAGAGTGATAAATTATGTACTTTTGTGCTTATTGGCATCTGTGGCAAGAGGAGGGTTCTATCAATCTCTCGCTCTGAAAACGTCTTTGCTGATTACTGAAAATACAGTTTGTTTGACAGTTTGAAAAAAAATTCTAGTTCATTTTCATCCATCCATCCTGATCCGCTTCATCCTCACCAGGGTCACGGACATGCTGGAGACCATTTTAGTCATCATTGGCCAGCCGGAACTGGTGGCCAGCATATCGCAGCGCACACACATACAAACAACCAGACATGCCCACAATCACACCTCGAGACTGTATTCCATTAACCTAACCTTGCCTGTTTTTGAAATCTGGAAGGAAATCAGGCATGAGCAGAGCAACCAAATTCCACACAGGAAGGCCGCAGCCCAGAATCAAAAACCCTGCACCTTTGCACTGTGAGGCTGACATGATAACGAGTCCCCCTGGTTCATTTTGTTTACATGAATTAATGACATAATTACAAGCAATGCAATTCAAGATGTTTTGATTTTAAATTGGGACAATTATTGATATTTTTTGTGATAACCTAATTACTTCAGTATAATGATGTCAAAATTTAACGGAATATTAATTTAATTACATTGAACTCATGTACAACGGTGTTTTAGTGACTTACGAACAAAAAGACACTTTGTTATTGTTATTACTAGTTGAAAAAGAAATCTAATACTTTACTTGTAACTTAAAACTTACAGGCAAAAAAGAAGCGTCGCTTATGCTTTTTATTTGAACAATGTTGTAAAATGGGGAGGATATGTGGCAAAGTCGTGTACTGTAATTCACTAAAAAGACCCACAATTGTACAAGAATAGTGACCTCGTATACTTCAAACTGTTATGGTTACCTTTTCACAGTAAATTAAAATTCCTTGTCATGTATTAGATGCATTGAGGAAATCTTTTACTGTTGTAAAAATGCCACGCTCTGCCACACACCATATTGACTTATTTTTGTGCATTAAAATGCAGGTCATCATGATGGAGATGATACAAAGTCATGCCAGTATGTAAGTAAATTGTGACGTGGGTGAGCCTCGCGGAAGGTTCAGCGGCAGGTTAAAGAGTTCATCATTGTCGCAGCTATCATGTGTGTCCCAGGAGACCGAACTTCATTATGACCGCCAATGCCTTCCATATACACTTGCACGCACCAACAAACGTGCATGAAGACGACCATCACACTGCTGAGTGAAGGAGTGGTGCAGTACATTTGCTTGCTCGCTGCTTTATGTTCTTATTAATGTTTAGCCAAAAAGCAAGCATAAAATTGGAGCTTGAAGGAGTTTTAGAGCCACACGAATGAGAAGAAATAAATATGATATTACCACAGTTGTAATATTATCAACACAAATACATTTTAGAAAATTAAGTGACATAATTTTTTTATGCAAATAACTATCTACGCCACTACGCATCTTCATAAAAACAATCCTTCACACGTTCAGAATATTAGTTGAAAGAGATTACATTTTAATATGGAAAAAGTTGTAAACTTTTCAAGGGAACTTTATGTTGCACCCTCCCTAGTCACTATTCTGAACAAAGGCACACCTCCCACAAAACTGAATGAACATTGTAAAAATTCAATCTTCATCGTGACTGCTGCATTGCTACCATGGCCAATTTTTGTTGGAGTGTTGGCGCCCTATTTGAGATCAAAGTGCGTTTTTTGCGGATGGGGACAATTTTTTTTCTTATGTTATTTTCGTAGACTGGTGCGGTTAGCAACGGGTGTTTGTGCCATAAACACAGCTGACTTGCTTCCAGGCCAAAAGAGGTGTCTTCTCTCATTCACTTTCAGCACAGGACTTGCTGTCCATGCAGGGGGTTGACACGTGCACGGTACACTTATAAGCAAGATCTCCATTTGCGGATGACGGAAATTCAGCTGCTGTGACGCTGACACGAGGAAATCGCCTTTCACCCCCTGTGACGCGCCTGTGTCTGACAACAAAAACCCCAATCGCCCCTCACACCCGCTAATGCTGCCGGCTGTGCCACAGCCAAGTGGTGCTATTAAAAATATAATTATGATGATTCTTCTAATGATGTGATCGATCAATTTATTTCTAGTCTACAGTGATTCACAGTGATTGATGCAAGGTTCAATGACATCCCCAAAGCTCAGAATCTGTCTGCTTGCACCTCTGTCAAATTCACAAAAATCATGTGATAACACATGTGCCACAATTTAGACCTGCTTCCAGGAAGTCATTCCACTTTCATCCAGGCCAGCATGAACTGTATGCAAATGATTGAAAAGTTCTCATGGCTTCTGTCACTTCGTCTGAGATATGCTGCTAATTAAAATAAAAATTGAGGCATAAAATATGTATATAGTAATATACTCATGTTAATTCATACATACAGTTTTGTTATATCTGACTTTAATTTTACCACATTGAGGAAAAAAATGCTACAAAAGTCGTAAAATAACATTATTAGGTATAAAGCAATAATAGGACACTGAAAGAATTTCAATGAAAACAAGGAAAACATAACTTTAAAAAAAAAACTTTTATTCAATTGTTTTCAATTGGAGTCCAAGATGGTGCCCGAGTAGGCAGCCGTCAGCAAGTGCTCTGATGAGCCTTGCTTTTTTTGTTGTTTTTGTCTTGTTTTTGTGTTTTCTTTTGTCACTTTGTGTTGTTGTGTATCGTGTGGAACGGATACGGATTGTTTTTCAGCATTTTTGACCACGACATTCATCAAGGAGGAGACTGTGCTGAGCGGTTGCGCCTTTTCGGCAGCATGGATATGCCAGTACTGTTTTTGAATGTGAGGAATGTCGGTGCCATTCCACTGTCATCGCTGGACAGCTCTGGGGCCATTGTGCTTTTTCGCGCCTGTCATGGGCAGCATTTTCACAGCCCCGTTTTGTTCAGCGGAAAGGTCGGTGCAGTTGGACAGTCTGAGGCTGGATGGTTACATGGCTTGAGGAGCCCGCGATAAGAAGGAAGGAGCGTCAGCGCAGAGCGCCAATGCGTATATGGAACTGTCGCGGGATGGAATTGAAGCGGATATATGGGGGACAGGAAATGTGAGACAATCTCTTTTCGTCAATGGATGCTACAGCTGCGTGTTTGCTTTCAACATTTAGCTTGTAGTCGACGTGCACATTCCACCATGATGTCCCTGATCCACTGGTGAAGAGACACTTTTATCCTCTCCTCTTTCATCTGGAACTGCTTTAAGTAACAAAGAGGGTACAGAAAGTGCTTAAGAATGAATGTCTCTCTGTGTCTTTGTGTTGTCATGTTATTTGTTTTTTTTTTTTTTTGTTTTTTTTTTTGTTCTTTTGACTTCAAGACGGCGCCGCGAGAGTGGCTGCCTTTCCAGCAGCTCCTGTGTTTTGCTTTTCTACTTTCATTTCTTTCATAACTTTGCTGCTGTGAAATGTAAATTTCTCCACTGCGAGACTAATAAAGGCAAATCCAATCCAATCCAATTTGAAATGTGGGTAGACCATGAAAAAAACAGCCCGTTGTATTTATCAGGATGGCACTGCAACAAGTGGGAACTGGAAATCTTCTCCTTTTCTTTTTGGCTTTTCCTTTCGGCTTTTCCCTTCAGGGGTCGCCACAGCGAATCAGTGACCTCCATCTAACCCGGTATTATGCATCCTCTTCTCTCACACCAACTACCTTCATGTCCTCTTTGGCAACATCCATAAACCTCCTCTTTGGTCTTCCTCTTTGTCTCCTGCCTGGCAGTTCAAGGCTCAGCATCCTTCCCCCGATAGAGTCAAAACCATCTTAGGCCTCTGATTTTCTCTCCGAAGCCTCTAGTATGAGTTGTTCCTCTGATCTATTCATTCCTGATCCTATCCTAAGTGGGAACTGGAAATAATTGTTTTAAATTATAATAATTCTCATGTTTTTAGACTGGTGATAACACATCACATTTTCTTGTTGTTGAGCCAATCATTCACATGTATGCAAAACGAAAGTATTTTTCTCAAATTTTTAAAAGTTACCCTTTTTATTTCACTCCTGTTCTGAATGTGTGTCAAATAAAAAATGATTGAAATAGCTCATTACCTTTGTCATATACACACATATTGCACCTCTGAAGCACCTCTCAAAGGAAAACAGTTTACCATATACCATCTCTGATTTCTACTACATCCCTCTGCTAAATGTTATGTTAATTGGTTGAAGACATTTTCGCTTAATGCTGATCACTTGAGATGTTAATGTCCTCTTTGTTTGCTGTTGTGGTTGGTGGCACTGAGTCATTTGTAGGCTTGTGTCTGTCGCTTCAAGTGTGGTTTACATTGACTAAACACAAAATGTCTCCCACAGGAGCTTCAAGGACCCTTCATGTCATTAGCAGAAGTGTTCTCTGTAAGTCGGCAAATAAAGAAAACACATGAATGAGATGCAGTGAAATCATTGCTGCATCTATCCTTGTTTGTTGTTTTGGTTATTTCCATTGCTGCTCTGTTTGGATTGGATTGGATTGGATTGGATTGGATTGGATTGGATTGGATATGCCTTTATTAGTCTTTGATTATATTGGAACTGTTGTGTTTTAACAGTACTTGTTTGTTCAGTAATGGAAATGTGCTTTTCCGAGTAGGGTGTTTTTACTAAGAATGATTAATTCCATTTGAGATATTGTGTTGGGTACATTTTAGGAGGGACAATCTTGCTGAAGTATTCTGTACATACGTTCAAGGGTGAACTAGATCAGGGGTCACCAACATGGTGCCGTCAAGGCCCATAGGAGTAGGCCCCCAGTCTTGTTAAAAAGTAGCAAAATGTGCTTAAGTAGTACTGGCCAGTGAAAAGAGGAATGTTGACATGTAGAATGTAGAGACAATGACTGAGAAATTATGACCATGATCAGGGTCTTCAATATCATGATTCATTGCAAATAGCCTTAAAATAGCATCAAAGGTTGTTTGAACACATTTATTATTTCACAAGTGTGTGTCAAACTAATGCATTGGATGAGGAAGACGTCAGTCTCCATTCCAAAAAGGTTGGTGACCCCGGTTCTTGATCATTTGAATCAATTATAGGAATAATCGTTTTGAAGAAAGATGTGGGAAGGTCCAGATGCCGCCTAAATTGTACTTCATTTGAGTTTAATACGTATACAATTTTAGATGATATGAACCTCTCGTTCACAGATGGTAAATGTTACTCAAAAAATATATATTTTAAAAGAGTAAAATAGCAAAATATCAGAAAAAAATTGTTGGAGTCAGCATGATTGACATTTGTGTCTATCAAACTCATATGTAGTACCCGTGTCTTCATTATCTCTCATTGATACCCACACGACAGCTTCTTGACTGTCAACGAAAGTTCCAACAGGCAACCAACAATGTCCCTTGTCTTAATGACAATGATGACTATTTCAAGACACGACAGGATTGGGATACATTTTCAATGTGTCTTCAATCATTTGGAGAACAATTTGATGATCAACTATCGAACTTTGATTGAGACAGGACACCCATTTTACTACAGAGCAATCTCACGGCAGAGCATTGAACCAAAATGTCAAAAGAATCATTCAAATGAAAATATATTGATACATATCGAAGCAACTTACTCAGAGTGAAATCCAGGCATGGCATTAGGTGGATAGACATGTTTATGGTATCGCTGCCATTTAAAGGACAACCCACACCATTTTTTGTGTGTAAACTTACTCCTTCTTTATGCGTGTTACCGCAATTGGCTGCGACACAACGATTCACCGTCGCGTTATTTATGTAGTTTTCCTTCTAATTTCGCGATCAACACGGTGTTTTCAGATGAAAAAAGTACCCAAAATGCGCATTGTGTGTCGCTTTCTCGGGGGCGTTCCGAATACTACGTCACTTCCGGCATCGTCATCAACTCAAAAACAAGACTTCATGAATATTCAGCAGGAGTCTTAAAACATATGCGGTGGAATCTTTGTAAAATCAGAATCACAATCAGAATCATAATCATCTTTATTGCCAAGTATGTAGAACACACAAGGAATTTTTTTTCCGGTCGACGCTGCACTAGTATCATCAAAAAAAATGCAAATAGGCTCTATACAGTTCCATTTGGGCTACTGTTCAAAGACTGGCTTGGGGGAAGAAGCTGTTTAAATATCTGCTGGATTTGGTGCGGATGGATCTGTAGCACCTGCCTGAGCGGAGTAGCTGGAAAAGGTGGTGGGCAGGGTGCGGAGGGTCCAGTAGGATTTTCCGTGCCCTAGTTTGGATTCTTGCAGTGTGCAGTCCTCGAGAGTGGGTAGGGCGGTGCCAAAGATTTTTTCCACCGTCCGAACTGTCCGTTGAAGTCGGATTTTGTCCCTGTTTTGTAGCGGCCCCGAACCAAAAGGTGATGGAAGAACACAGGATGGATTTGATGACAGCCGTGTAGAAATGTGGCAGCACCTCCTGTGGCAGGCCATGCTTCTTTATCAGCCTCAGGAAGTACATTCTCTGTTGGGCCTTTCTCAGGATAGAGTTGGTGTTGACCTCCCACTTCATGTCCTGGGAGACTGAGATTCCCAGGAACTTGAAGGTCTCAACGGTTGACACGAGGCAGTTGGATGGTGTGAGGGGTAGCTGTGGTGATGGATGTTTCCTGAAGTCCACAATCATCTCGACTGTCTTGAGCGTGTTCACCTCTAGGTTGTGATGGCTGCACCAGAACTCCAGCTGCTCCACTTGTTGTCGGTACGCAGACTCGTCACCGTCTTTGATGAGACCGATGACCGTGGAGTCGTATGCGAAATTTATCAATTTGACAGCTGGGTGCGTTGAGGTGCAGTCGTTCGTGTAGAGAGAGAAGAGCAATGGAGAGAGGACGCATCCCTGCGGGGCTCCAGTGCTCGTGGTTCGTGTTGAGGATGATATTTTTCCCAGTCTGACCTGTGGTGTCCGTCCTGTCAGGAAGCTGAGGATCCACTGGTAGATCGTAGGGGACACACCAAGCTGGAGAAGTTTGGGGATGAGGAGTTCTGGGATGATGGTATTGAACGCAGAGCTGTAGTCCACAAACAGGATCCTTGCGTAGGTTCTTGTGTGGTCGAGGTGGTCGAAGATGTGGTGCAGTCCGATGTTGACTGCATCCTCCACAGACCTGTTTGCCCGGTAGGCAAACTGAACAGGATATAGCAGAGGTCCGGTGATGTTCTTTAGGTGGTTCAGCACGAGGCGTTCAAAGGACTTCATGACCACAGACATCAGAGCAACAGGTCTATAGTTGTTCAATCCCGACGGTGCAGGTTTATTTGGAACTGGGATGATAGTAGACTGTTTGAAGCAGGATGGTACTTCACACTGCTCAAGGGATCTGTTGAAGATTCGTGTGAAGACCGGAGCCAGCTGGTCAGCGCAGACTTTCAGGCGGGAGGGCAACACTCTGTCAGGTCCCACAGCTTTCTTAATCTTCTGCTGCTTGCAGAGCCGTCTCACGTCCAGTTTCTACTTTTACTTTTCTTTGCGATGTTAATTTCCTTTGTCAGTCTGTTTCGGGCAACTTTGTGAAGTGCTCGATCGCCACTTCTAAATGCGGACTCTTTCTCTTTCCTAAGCTGCCTGAGTTTGGGAGTGAACCTTGGCTTGTTGTTGAATGAGTGGAAGTCATTTGAAGTGAAGTGTCGGAAAGATTTTTTTGCCAGTCACACTATGTCACGAGCATCTGTAGATCGTTAACTAGATGTAAAATGATACCTCAGCTTACAAACTTAATTGGTTCACAGAAAGTGTGAGTGAGGCGAAACGTTTGTTTGCCAAATATTTATTTCTTTAAATGAGAATAATCTGCTCCCAGGTCCCCATAAAATATAAATTTCTACTAAATAAACCTTAAAACTACACAAAATATATCTTTTATTATGTATAATAAATGTGCTATTTTATTGTAATTAAAGAATTAAACTGTACTTTATAAAGTTGTTTTTTTATCTTTGTGATGGTCGATGTAGTTGCCTCTTGATGATATCCGAGTGAAGTTGCTGTGCTTTCTCGGCGCGAATACCCTCACTCACATGGTCCCCTGCTAGCTGCTTTTCATTAATCCAAATCAACAGAAGTTTTTCATCCTCTTCTATTGCCTGAGACCATTGCAAAACAGAAACACCCTTAGCCACAAGTAGTAATGGTCGACTTCGCGTACTGGTACTTGGACGTCACACAAACGCACGCCTCGTTCGTGGGTTTTCTTCTTATGCTCGACTGTAATTTTCTTTTGTCTCCTCTTCGGCTTAACACTAGCCTGTGGTGGGGACTTTTTCGGTCTCATAAAAGCAAAAGTAATCACCTCGATAACAAAACACATCCGCATTCAAAGAAGGGGGTGTGGAAAACTAGTCCGCCAGACCGTGTGGTTTGGTGTTCATCCGCCGAAAACTAGCCCGGCAGCCACCGTGGCACAGTGTGGTTTGGTTCGTCGGCAGAAAACTAGTTTGTATGACAAGATTATATTCTCACGAATTTAATGTTCGTAAAGCGAAAGGTTCGTGAGCTAAAGCGTTCATAAGCCGAGGTATCACTGTATTGTTTTTGGACAGAGCGAGCTGGATGGAAATGACTGGTTGAGAGAGCATTAGCAGACACTTTCAACGCTTGAGTTCATTGACAAAATTCCCTTCCAGCCAACAAGCAATATGAATCCAAAGTCAGTACACTGAAGATGTTTTGTAATTCATTACCGAATGTTCCTGTGTAAAAGGCGCACCCAAAAGGCTTGATTCTCTCAAAAGATGTGCCTGCCTTATACGCCAGTGCGCAATATATGTGAAGAAATATTGACCCAGAACAGGTCTCACAACTACTGTGAGCAGTCACGACACAATTTCCTGTATATAAAATGTAACCCCAGCCTCCACTGTAGCGCCTTCTAATGTCTTCTTCTTTTCCTTTCGGCTTTTCCCTTCAGGGGTCGCCACAGCTTATCAATGTCCTCCATCTATCCCGGTTTTGTTCATGCTCTTCTCTCACACCAGCTACCTTCATGTCCTCTTTGACCACATCCATAAACCTCCTCTTCGGCCTTCCTCTCGGTCTCCTGCCTGGTAGTTCAAGGCTCAGCATCCTTCTCCCGATATAGTCACTCTCTCTCCTCTGGACATGTCCAAACCATCTCAGTCTGGCCTCTCTGACTTTCTCTCCAAAGCCTCTAATATGAGTTGTCCCTCTAATGTACTCATTCCTGATCCTATCTAACCTGGTCACTCCCAAAGAAAACCTCAACATCTTCAGCTCTGCTATCTCCAGCTCTGCTTCCTGTCTTATCTTCAGTGGCACTCTCTCCAGTCCAAACATCATGGCTGGTCTCACCACTGTTTTATACACTTTTCCTTTCAACCTAGCTGAAACCCTCTTATCACACATCACACCTGACATATTTCTCCAGCCGCTCCAGCCTGCCTGGACATGCTTCTTCACCTCTTTTCCACACTCTCCATTGCTCTGGACAGTTGACCTCAAGTACATAAAATCATCCACCTTCTTTATCTGTTCTCCCTGTAGCATCACTCTTGCACTTGGATCCCTCTCATTCACACACATATATTCCGTCTTGCTGCGACTGATCTTCATTCCTCTCCTTTCCAGGGCATATCTCCACATCTCGAGTTTCTCCGCCACCTGTTCCCCATTCTCGCTACAGATCACAATGTCATCTGCAAACATCATGGTCCAAGGAGATTATTGTCTAACATCATCTGTCAGGCTGTCCATCACCATAGCAAATAAGAAGGGTCTCAGAGCTGATCCCTGGTAGAGTCCCACCTTGAATTCCTCCGTCACACCGACAGCACACCTCACAACTGTCTTATAGTCATGATACATGTCTTGCACAGCTCTGACATACTTTTCTGTCACTCCAGACTTCCTCATGCAATACCACAGCTCTTCTCTGGGCACCCTGTCATACGCTTTCTCCAGATCTACAAAGACACAATGCAATTCCTTCTGACCTTCTTTGTACTTCTCTATCAGCATTCTTAAAGCAAACACTGCATCTGTCGTACTCTTTTTTGGCATGAAGCCATACTGCTTCTCACAAATGTTCACTTCTGCTCTTAGTCTTGCTTCAACTACTCATTCCCAGAGTTTCATTGTATGGCTCATCAACTTTATTCCTCTGTAGTGAGTACAACTCTGCACATGTCCTTTGTTCTTAAAAATGTAGAGCCTTCTAATGTGTGTACCTTATACAGTACAGTATATGTAAAAAAATGTTTTACCCTGTCAATCATTCAAGGTGCGCCTTAAAGTCTGGTGCACCTTATACACCGGAAAACACATCACTTTACGAATGTATCCATGGATAAACATTTATCTATCTATGTATGATCCTTATGGTTGAAAATATGGGTAGTTTTAATTCAGCAATTCCGAACACATCATAGAATGCATATTAGCCCATCGTTTAACTTTATTTATTCATATTTTCGGCATGAATGCCTGAGTGTGGATTCATTGCATTCCACAGAATTTATTCAGAATTCTCCCCCCAGATTACAGAAGCATTTTACCAAACCATTTTTTGGGGATTCATGTGTAGGATTTTCATCAGTGTGTCCAGAAATACACATAGCATACACATAGCAGTCCACCTGAGTTCGACTGTGACCCTCCACATATTATCGACGAGGTCACATTTTTTCCCCATCTGCAACTACCACAAAAAGATCAAGTAAAAGTGTGGTCTAGTGGTGGAGATGATCTCCCATCAGCATGCCCCCTTTGCGGTAGTGGTCAGCACTCTTCACAGCGATCCATTTAAAGTGACCTGAGGTCACCATTTGACAATGCACCATGACTCATTTAAACCATGTTATACTTCACATTTATAGCATGATACTGTAACTCTTACATCATGTGCGAATGAATAACTGAGTAGATCTCTTTTTTTTTGTGTGTCATCTTGCACTTTACATGAGAGAACCATGCAATCACAACAAATTCACATGAACTATACATTCAAACCACAAACACAGGGGTGTCAAACATACGGCCCGCGGGCCGGAACCGGCCCCCGAAGAGGTTCGATCAGGCCCGCAGGATAATTTGAAAGTGGAAAAATGCATAAAAGACATGGAATTAATATTTTTTATTCACTGCAATTCATGGATTATCCGCTAAGGGGCGCACTCTTTCCATCAGAGTAGAAGACACGCCACATCACTGAGACAGACTGAAAACAGCCGACGGTGTCAATGCGCCATCTGCTGCTTGTTACGACGTTGTTAATATCTTGGTCTCTACCTCTCCGCTACACCCTCATTAGCCAAAATGTCGTTATCCAAACGGAGAAAAGTAGATAAGGAGTGTAGAATTTTCAAAGAAAAATGGACCACGTCCTATTTATTTACAGAGATGCACGGAAAACCTTTGTGCTTGGTGTGTTTGCAACAAGTTTCGGTATTGAAGGAATATAATATTCGACGCCACTACGGGACTCATCACAGCGAAAAAATATGACGGCTTGCAAGGACAACTGAGAAGAGAAGAGATTAACGAATTGCTGGCGGGTCTGAGGAAACAGCAGTCAACTTTCATCCGGAGCCGAGAAGTCAGTGAAGCAGCGGTAAAAGCCAGCTACCTAATTGCTAGTGAAATAGCATTAGCATCGAGGCCCTATTTCGACGGTGAGTTTGTTAAACGATGCATGATGAAGGCGGCTGAACTTGTATGTTCCGAAAAGCGACAAGCTTTTGCCAATATTAGCCTGACGAGGAATACTATAGCAGAGAGGATTTATTGCATTTTCCGTGGCAATTGACGAGAGCACTGACATCACAGACGTGGCCCAACGGACCTTATTTATTCGAGGAGTTGATGAGACATTGACTGTTACTGAAGAGTTTCTTGAGTTGGTGCTAATGATGGACACCACAACAGCCGAGGACATTTTCGGCTCTGTCGTTGCTGTATTGGACAGAGTTGGAGTGAACTGATCCCGCGCTGTCAGCCTGGCTACAGACGGGGCGTCATCCATTGTCGGAAAGAAAGCAGGTGTCGTGACAAAGTTCAAAGACAAAGTACAAGCCCTTAATGGAGGAGATCGTTTCTGGACATTTCACTGTATTTTGCACCAGGAGGCATTGTGTTGCAAGTCGCTGAAAATGGACCACGTCATGGAGGTGGTTGTTCGCACTGTAAATTTCCAGAGGTCTGAACCATCGCCAGTTTGACAAACTTCTCAGCGACAGCAACATTACCCACAGCCTGCCATACCACACTTTAATGTTAGTCAGCAGCTTCAAAACAAAAGTTCTGTGATGGAATTCTACTGTTCATACAACTCCATATATTTTCAGTATGTATTGTATGTGTATGTATGTTTCATGTATGAAGTTTACAGATTTACAGGACACATGAACACTTTCTTCATTACAAATTTAGAATCACTCCCCTTAGTTTGTAAGGTGTACGCAGGGATTACATTTAGATTTTATATGCGTATGTGTAAGTGGTTTAAAAAATCCCTAAATCCTCTTTAAAAGTCTCATTTAATCTTAAAGTGCATTACTATATTTTTCAGTACAAATTAAAGTTTTGTGCCTTTGTATAATCATTGGGATCAATTTGTGAATGATAAAAGTAAATTGCACATTTGTCTAAGGAAAGATGAGGTGTTTCATGAAATGTTTTGTAAAAGGATAGTTCATTAAATGTCAATATTTTCCTAATGTTCTTGTGCTTCTTTACAGCAAAACAAAGGAAAGACATGATATTTTTGCTATTTTTAGCAGAGTATGGTATAATTTTAATGGTCCGGCCCACTTGACATCTCCCTAGGCCGTATGTGGCCCGCGATGCGAAATGAGTTTGACACCCCTGCACAAACAAATAAAAACCGTAAATGACTAAAAGATGGGAGGGGTGGTCCAGAGCATCTCATGAGGAAAGCAACATATCATGAAACCCTCTCTTACATTAACCAATCATAGTCTTCCAAATTACCGAACACAGTAAACTATACATTCCTGTCACGGTTTTGCGAGGTGGTGATGGCGGGTTCGGATCCCAAAAAGCAGGCAGGAGGGAGCAGGAGGTTGTTTGACAAATTGTATTAAAATAAAGTCAGCAGGAACAAAATGTAAAACATCAAAATGATCTGAATGGAAAAAATACAAAGTAGCAAAAGAAGACCAAAAGTAAAAGCCCGCCAAGGTTAAACAAACACGTACACAATGCATGCTGCAACCAAGCAGCAAACAAACAATGAATCGGCACCGGATGGTCGTGCCGGGTGTTCTTTTAAATGTCAATGATTAAACGACCAACACCTGCGAGGCTGCAGGCACGACCAACACCTGCGAGGCTGCAGGCAGGGCTGACGTCGCTACCCGCTGGTCGCCAATCTGATCAGGACGACCAGCACCTGTGAGGTGTAGGCGGGGGCGACAGCGCCCCCCGTTGGTCGTCAACCAGATCATGACAGTACCCCCCCTTCAAGGGGCTGCTTCCAGAAGTCCCAACAATCTCCCAAAAGGTCCACTCGCCAGGGAACGGTCGGTGGAGAGGGCAACCGCTGCCTCTCCAGCATACGACGGGCGGCGGCCTGATGGGAACGGGACTCGGCCTGGGGTGGACGAAGACGCGGCACGGATCGTCGTGGGCGTGAGTGCGATCCCTCTCGCTGTAAATGATAATTAAATTGCACAATTTTGACGCAAAGCGCATGCACGCTGATTTATGAAAATAGGGCAAGACATACTAAATGAGAAGCACTTATCATCAATCATACAGAAACACTCACTTGCCAAAAGGGTATGAAACCTCTCTTATCTTGTTAGAGCCAAAGATAAGCAGAACTGCATTTGATTTTGCTGGATTGGCATTGCTGGATTAGCATTTCTAGATTAGCATTAGGGAACACTGTTAGTCTTGGATTGGATTGGATTGGATTGGATTGGATTGGATTGGATTGGATATGCCTTTATTAGTCTCACAGTGGAGAAATTTACATTTCACAGCAGCAAAGTGATGAAAGGAATGAAAGTAGAAAAACAAAATACAAGCATAACACGCTTCAATGCTGTCCTACCCATTCTGTCACACTGAAAGGAGGGTCACTATTTCCGTAAGTATTTTGTTCGGTCTGTTCCTGGTCGGCAACAGCTCATGTGCATCAAGAATGTTATTTAAAAGTTCTACACGCAGGCGCCGCATTAGTGGATACACACCCAATTAAAGAATCAAAACAAACTAAAAATGCAACATGCTAACACACACTCACACACACAAACAGAGTGGATTAAATAAAGACGAAATGAGACATAGGTCATTGGCGTCAGTGAGTACGAATGGTAAACAATAGGGATTATTCATATTTTTTCCTGTATTTTGTTGCGTGTCGGGTGTGCAGCACTTTTTTTTTTTTTTTTTTTTTTTTGACATAGTAGCAGTAAATCCGTTCTCAACACCATTAGGACTCAGATGGTATGGGCCCTGAAACACTGAGGGCGAGGGCAGCTCACTGTCAGACTCACGGGATGGACTATAACCACCTCTGTTCAATTGCTTGGAGAAGTGGTTTATGCCGTATCAGTGGAGATTTTTTGTTTGGTGATGCGACACGTGTATTTTTAGAATTGTTTTTCAGAGTGCGCTGTGAATTTTCCCGGTCAGGGCAGTATTGCCACAATCAAAAGCCATTGTTGTTGTAGGGCTCAGACTCTGCCCCAAGTCACCATGGTAACAAAAGACGGACTAACCGTGAGAATATGTGCAACGGAATACTTTCACTTGCTTACTGATTTTCAGTGACACAATGATTGGGGTGCTTCAAGTGTGCTGTGGGCACGGTGGTAAATTGGTTCGCACTTTAGGAATTTCTCAATTGTGAGACAGATAGAGGTTTTCTTATCTTCTTATCTTATCTTCTTGGCGATACAGATGTCATGGATGAGGAATATGGCCCCGAGCCTTCTTGTGTTGCATTTGGCTGTTCTTACCATTCATGTTTAGGGTTTCTCCGGGTACTCCTGTTACTTCCCAAATTGCAAAAACATATATGGCAAATGGATTGAACGCTCAAAGATTTGCACAGGTGTTTTTATGACCGCTAATGGTTTTTTGTCTATGTGTGCCCTGCAATCAACTAGCACCCATTTCAAAGTGTACTCCATCTCCTGTGGCTCTTAGACCCTCGTGATGATAAGTAAAACTTTGTTACACGTTAACAGAATCTATTTCACAAACCCCCTTGCACACACGCACACATTTTCCAATCATCTGAAGTTGTTGCCAGTGGGTTGAATCATTCATCGTGGCTGTACAGCTGCTCTGACCTCAGGCATGTTTTCCACGATATCTCATCTCATCTCATTTTCCGTGCCGCTTATTCCTCATTAGGGTCGCGGGGGTTGCTGGAGCCTATCTCAGCTGTCTTCGGGCACGAGGCGGGGGACACCCTGAATTGGTTGCCAGCCAATCACAGGGCACACAAAGACATACAACAGTCACTCGCACACTCACACCTAGGGACAATTTGGAGTGGTCAATCTGCCTGCCATGCATGTTTTTGGAGTGTGGGAGGAAACCGGAGGACCCGGAGAAAACCCACGCGGGTCCGGGGAGAACATGCAAACTCCACACAGGGAGGCCGGACCGGGACGCGAACCGGCGACCTCTGCACTGTGAAGCCGGTGTGCTAACCACTCGACTACCGGGCCGCCCAGTTTTCCACGATATTTGCTATTTAATATTTTTTGAGAGAAATATATTTTGAAATCATTGACCATTTTCATATATTTCATTATAGCCACCCAGCTACTTTCAAATACCCCCCAAAATACAATCAAAGCAATAAAATAAAGTTTAACAATCAAAATGTAGGACAATCATGATAAGTGATGCTTTTCTTTATCCATATATTCTTCCACATTATCCACCAGCCACATTCACATTCACACCCAGGGATGATTTAGAGTAGTCAATTAGCTTACATGCATGTTTTTTGAACATGGCTGCAAGTCAGAGTACCGAGAGAAAACAATTGTGAGCATGTGGCAAACCCAAAAAAGGGTAATGTAAACTGCCTTCTCAATATCATTCCAATTCATCCAACTTCATCCTGGTTCAAATCTTCAATTGAATAATATTTCACTTCTACCACTGAAATAATCCCCCAAACCCCGGGAATAAAGGGACCAATTTTACATAATGCCAAACCACAAGAGAGACTCAAGACACCAAATTCCACCCGTGGCTCAAAATCAAATGGTTATTGGGTGGCAACCGATTCAGGGTGTTCCCTGCCAACTGCCTGAGATGGTTGAGATAGGCTGCAGCACCCACAGTGACGCTTGTGAGGATAGGCAGATTGGAAAATGGATGGAATGATAAAAACAAGAATAAGAACAAGAAAATATTTATTCGGCTCACAAATTCCCAATTTACAACAGCAACATTATTAAAGGAATAGTAGTAGAAAAAAAAGGACAGTGGCTCTTGTTAAGGCAGCCATTCAATATTAATTCAGTTTCAATGCATTTATAAATTGTACATTCACGCCATGCATACAGTCCCTAGTTTGAAAGAAAACAGACAATCTGCAACACCATATCAATTTCCGACCATTCACTCATGCTAAACATTTTTTATGTTATCTGATGCTCTGAGATCTTGGCAGATATTATTGAAAAAATAACAACACAACTCCAACACTGTCTAAAATCACAGATATCTGAAACAGCCCTGATTTCGCAAGAATGCCCTTCACTTTAACACGTGGGCACGGAGAGCAACATTGAAATGATGGCAAGAAGCATTTGCCAAAAAAATGGAGTTGCCAAATATGCTAAAAGCTTAGCTTCTTCGATTTTTCTTCATTGGCATTTCCATCATTCTGAAAACCTTAAGTCAATGTCAGCTTTATTGTCAAATATGCTCATATGCATGACATACAGCACGGATGAAATTACTGTCCTCTCGGATCCAGCGTGCAAGGCACTTATAATGACTTTGACAAACATAATAAAGGTAACATACTTCTTTTCAAAACGTCATTCCTGGTACTATGATTGGTACCTTATTGGGATGAGAGATCTCTTAAAGGTTTGCAAATGTATTAAAAATCAACATGCTGACTATTATTTATTCCTAATTGACTGTGAACCTCTAATTTTTGTTTACATGGGCTGACGTAATGTGAAAACCACATACATTTATGCACCTGAATAATTTTTTGCTCACACACCTTGGCTGTGAAATTAATTGTTGTTGATTTTTTTCCTTAAGACGTCATTAAAAATGGTGTCAATCAAATAAGTTGCAGTCCCGAAAATGCTTTCATGTTGAAGTTGCTGTAAGATTGTGTTTGCAGTGGGAAAAAATGCTTGTCATATCTGTTCAAATGGAAGAACATTTGAACAGATTTAAAGCAGATTCTTTATTTACAGACCGTGTAGGTGTTCAAATACACCAGGAGACAGGATGAATTTAGTACAATGATTTGAACTGAGGAAACAGAGTAAATATTTTTAGACACATAGACAAATATTTTGTGTACTATTATTATTATTATTATTATTATTATTATTATTATTATTATTAGTAGTAGTAGTAGTAGTAGTAGTAGTAGTAGTAGTAGAAGTAGTAGTAGTAGTAGTGGTAGTAGTATTACTTCGCCAAGGTTTTTCCGAGCATATTCTCATTCTGATCTCCTGAAACAGGTCTCAAAGAAACGCAATACTGTTCACCTTTATTGCTCCAGAATCATAAATAATCATCATTGCCCATGAATAATGATGAATTTTGTTGCACCGACACCAGCAGAAAAGTGTGGATTTTACCAATGGGGCTTTGGGACCGACACTATGAATAATTTCCTCCACTTGCCAAGGTAGAGGACACTGACATGAGCTCCAGACACAGTGTGCAAGGGATTGGGCTCTTAAATATAAATATATATTTCACTCAAGGTCGGCCCAGCGCTGCTCATTTGCCTTTCCATTCACAAATGATTTGACCTTACTGGCAGAGATGTGCCGAACAGAAAAGATGTTCATTAAAACCAGAAATGCCACTTCCAAGTCGCATTGGAGGAAAGTGACAAGAACATTTGGACTCGACGCTGAGAAAATGTGTCGAAAGGAGGAATGAATATGAGGCGTTTCCGTGGCAACAGGGAACTAGCCACACTCTTGGTCATCAGTCGTCGGCTCCAGAAAACCTGTTGATTTATTGTATGTTTGTTTACCTACCTGAATAATCAATGCTCCGAATTGATTAAGAGATTACACCAAGTGACAGCGAACAGCATAGCAAAATAACTCTATGTTTAATTTAGGCTTGGATTCTCCGGCCATGCCATTGGGTTGTTTTGTTTTCTCAAGAGCTGAGTACGTGGAATGAAGGAAACAATATCTCAATTGTCCAAGTTAAACCTTTCCGTAGACGTCACATCTGCAGCGGGGTGCAGAAATTATGTGAAATCTTGATTTTTGTAGGAACGTAACGCTCGCTACACTGTTGCCGATTTGGCAGACAGGTGTCTGCCAAATTGGACGGGCATGCCACCACACCATCGGGAGCCTCGCTGGAAATGCGCCTGAAAAAGTGACAATATGATATAGAAGAAAGCATATCTCAACGATGATCTGCTCGGACGACGTCTAAGATTAGTGGTCTCACCCGACTTTAATCAACGTGAATCAGTTGCAAATGTGTAGTAGATGTTAGATCTGTATCAATGATAAATATGTGAAAAACTGATGATTGGCGGTCTTGGCCTCGTCAGAATCAGAATCAGAATCAGAATCAGAATCAGAATCAGAATCAGAATCAGAATCAGAATCAGAATCAGAATCATCTTTATTGTCAAGTATGTAGAACAGACAAGGAATTTGTTTCCGGTAGAACACGCTGCACAAGTATCATCAGTATCATCAACAGTAGCCAAAATGGAACTGTATAGTGCCACTTAGCATTTTTTTTTTTGACGACGATACTAGTGCAGCGTGTTCTACCGGAAACAAATTCCTTGTGTGTTCTACATACTTGGCAATAAAGATGATTCTGATTCTGATACAGTTCCATTTGGGCTACTGTTCAGAGAGTTAATGGCTTGGGGGAAGAAGCTGTTTAAATGTCTGCTGGATTTGGTGCGCATGGATCGGTCGCGCCTGCCTGAGGGGAGAATCTGGAAAAGGTGGTGGTGCGGAGAGTCCAGTAGGATTTTCCGCGCCCTAGTTTGGATTCTTGCAGTGTGCAAGTCCTCGAGAGTGGGTAGGGCGGTGCCAATGCTCCGTCCGTTGAAGTAGGATTTTGTCCATTTTTGTGGTGCCCGCGAACCAAACGGTGATGGAAGAACACGGGATGGATTCGATGACAGCCGTGTAGAAATGTTCATGTTTATGATCCTCACTTGTCACTGTCCAACAGGGCAGAGGTTAGCAGTAATTATCGCGTCTTGAAATTGACTGCTGTCACTCACACACACACACACACACACACACACACACACACACACACACACACACACACACACACACAATATAAGACGGCAAGGTCGCTGTGTTCAAAGACCAAAAAGCAAAGGCTATTCGAACATATATTGCCTGCTGGCTATGAACTGTATATACAGGCAGAATTCAACACACAGTAAACACCTTCACATGCATCCTCTGATGATTGCCAATTATCAAGCATAACGATGAGAAGGTTTCTTCAGCCGTCATCTGTACAAAAGTGAAGGTTTCGGACGTTTCGCCTCCTATCCAAGAGGCTTCGTCAGCGAACTAAAGTCTGACTGGTCGTATCGGCCCCATTTATATATCCCTAATGTCCAGACCTGGTGGCGCCGGACACAGCTATGATAGGTCCCTACTCTCAGGTTGGGGGGGGGGGCGCGGGACCCCCCCCCTTGTGGCCCCACTGATTGTTCCTACATTCCTGACTAACGATTGACGAACATAGATGGTTTGAAAGGGGGGTGAAAGAGGCGATTCTTATAAAACAACAAAATCCTTCATTAAACCGGTCTGGTGGTGTGAGGTTCAATTTGGATCGTTCATACAATAGCCTGCTCAGGCAAAACAGGTTAGGCAACTTTCGCAATGCTGATGAGGGTCGTTATGCTGATGAGGTGATACCGGGGGGAGTGGGTGTAATAGGCCAATCGTTAGTCAGGAATGTAGGAACAATCAGTGGGGCCACAAGGGGGGGGGTCCCGCGCCCCCCCCCCCAACCTGAGAGTAGGGACCTATCATAGCTGTGTCCGGCGCCACCAGGTCTGGACATTAGGGATATATAAATGGGGCCGATACGACCAGTCAGACTTTAGTTCGCTGACGAAGCCTCTTGGATAGGAGGCGAAACGTCCGAAACCTTCACTTTTGTACAGATGACGGCTGAAGAAACCTTCTCATCGATGGACCACTCCTGTACGACTGAGAGCTTACACAGACGTATCAAGCATAACGCGTAACCAGATGAATGCACAGCCAAATACCCACGAGCAAAGTGAGGTCAAGTCAGTCACGTTTGGTGATGACTGTCTGCAGAAATTTATGTCACATGATCAATGCAAGGCAATGATAATTGGAGCAGCAATGAACGATACGTATTTGGCAAATGAGTAATAATAAGGAAGGATTACTGGGCTGATGGCAATTTGTACAAGATCAAAAGAGTCTGTATTGAGGGAAGCCATTAAACTGATGATAAAAATTTTGAAAGCTGGCCATCAAAACTTTTAGGTAACCATCAAACTAATGCACACACACACGCACACACACACACACACACACACACACACACACACACACACACACACACACACACACGCACGCACGCACACACACACACACACACACACACACACACACACACACACACACACACAAACTCACCAAAGACACACACACTCTACTCTGTGTTTACCAGTGGTGAGCTGTAAGGACCCGCAAGGCCTTCTCTGCTGACCTAAAACATTTGAATCACAGACGTAATGGGCACATAATTTATGTTTACATACTTTATGTGGTCTCTTCTGTCTTTTGTCTTAGACAGCAACTTTGTGCTGGGCAACGCACAGGTTCAATCGCTCTACCCCATCGTCTACTGCTCTGATGGGTTCTGTGAGCTCACGGGTTACGCTCGCGCCGAGCTCATGCAGAAAAGTTGCGCCTGCCAGTTCCTGTACGGCCCTGAGACCAGTGACCGCTTCACGACGCAAATCCAAGGAGCACTTGATGACCGCCGTGAGTTCAAGACTGAACTGGTCTTCTACAAGAAAGAAGGTGTGTCATATTTTATGATAAAAATTCATCATAATCATCAATGGCCGGCTCCAATGACGAGCTCGTCGGCCTCACAGTGCAATGTTGGTCGTTACATTTTGGCTCCGACCTTTCTATGTAGAGTTTGCATGTTCCTCCCACATTCCAAAACCATGAATGGCAGGCAGATTAAATGTTCTAAAGCAGAGATGTTCAAACTACGGCCCTAATTCGGCGAATTGATTCTTTTAATCTGGCCTGCCGATTGTTTGGAAATAATTGAGGTTCGATGTAAATGATTGCATTAATTTCATTTGGACTTGTAATGACAGGCATTTCGGTAGGTGTGGCAGTTACTTGAAGTTACAGATCACATGGAGGGGGGAACGAAAAGAAGGGGAGAGAGAAAGAGGAAAAATTTAGAGCTATCACCTGACGACCTCTGTCAAAAGAGAATTCCCAAACCCAGGGAAAAAAAACCTATGCATCCAACCTTCTATGTATGTACAAAGTGGTTTTTCCATTAAAAAATGTACTGGATGAGACTAATGATCAGGTGCCCTCTGTAGTCCGGAAATTATGGTATATCAAATATGCTTTTTTATACTTACACTAATTACAGTTCTTTATGAAACATTTTTTCACAGTTAGCGTTTACATTTCAGTCCTCTGACATTTCTATTGTGCTTATAATCCTTTGTTTTTATCTTTTCACAACCCCCCACACCCTTCCTAATTGCTGCTGTGCATTGCAAATGTCCCCATTGTGGGACTATTAAAGGCTTTCTGATTCTGATTTATAACATCTGAATTTCTGGAAGCGATACGGAAGCCTAGAGTAGCGCCTTCTCAGGCAACTCCCAATCGATACGATGAAATAAGTGTGTTTGTGCCGCTATTTTCTATCATCAGAACCAATATGGTGACATGCATGTGACTCTTAATTGCACTGATGTTTACTGGAATTGCTTTGTTTAATTGGAATGTAATTTTAGTCATTTATGTTTATGTCATGAAGATCATAACATTCCAATAAATTTGAAAGATAAAGTGGTATTAAGCAAAATGGTTTTAGCTGTTATCTTTTTTAACAAAATGTATGTTCTTTTTTTATATCTCTGTGCTCTATGCTACCATTTTTGAGCAATATATTTCTGCACATTGTTGCTTGTGTTTTCCCACATTTATATTGTTCACATACACAGTTAGGCCCGAAAATATTTGGACAGACTCACAATTTTCACAAGTTGGGCTCAACATGCAACCACATTGGACTTTAAATGAAATATTTTGACCACAATTGAAGTGGAGACTGTAATGTTTAATTAATAATAATTGAAGTGTTTGGACAACAACATTTGACTGAAGGAATTGCATATGTTTTCCAAACATGACACATTTCAGGGGCTCAAAGGTAATTGAACAATTAAGTGTAATCTAACCTATCTAATAGTATTTTCTTGCAAATCGTTCTGAGGCAATCACTGCCTGAAGTCTGGAACCTATGGACAACACAAAACACTGGCTTTCCTCCTCCTTGACGCTTTACCAGGCCTATACAGCAGCAGCCTTGAGTTCTTGCTTATTTGTGGGTCTTTCTGCCTTAAACCTTGTCTCAAGCAAGTGAAATGCATGCTCGATTGGGCTGAGATCTGGAAATTGACTTGCGGTGAGGTTCATGGCTGGTGAGGCACTGACGTCATCACAGTCTGATTTACAAACATATGAACTCCACAGAGCAGCTTATTCACCATTTGATTGGCAACAGTTAACGTGTTTTGTTTAAAATGTCATGTCAGCATTCTTTATATCAACTGTAGCATAGAAAAAATAATGTAAAAAAATTGATTATCGTGTTACCTTTACTTATAAATGAAGTCCATGCGCCCCACCTTCTGAAGAAAGGCATAAATAACTTCTTTGTAGAAACCTTCCTTATCTTTCTTCAGTTTTAAAATTTTCGCTATTTCTTTCAATTTAGATATGTTATCCTCCATTCTGAAAATAAGGCCAAGCAACACGAAAAAATGACTGGATGGTTGCACTTAACTTGCTAAACTGCAGCTTGCTCTCACTAATTCTATTGTTCTGCAGCCGAGGAGGCGCAAGAAGAATCTCTGTATCCACCAGCGCCCCCTGTCATGAGGCAGGAAAACTATGTGCCTCACCTATACACAGTTTTGATAAAAATAAAATAAACACTGGACTACAGTGTTTATAATGTAAAGTGACTCTACATTATATACACCAGCTAAACTGTAGAAATTTAGTTCATATACTAAAAGTGTTTGAACACTTTAATAGTGATATGCGGAGGGACAGCAATGCGGTCTCACTGCAGAGCAAGCCAGCACAGTTCGAGTTGGAACATTTTAGGGTCTTCGTGAAATTCTTCCCAAAGTTGTGAGCAGGTATGCCAATACACTGCACAGTATTTTCATAATGCTCCTTTTGAATGCAGGCACACACTTCTGGTGTCTTCTGGACATTGTGCCCATCAAGAACGAGAAGGGTGAGGTGGTCCTATTCCTGGTGTCTCATAAAGACATCACTGATAAGAAGAAGGATCAGGATTCGGAACAAGGACCTGACACAGGTGAGTGACCTCGGTTTGAATTCCTGTGTCAAAAATGTATCTACAAAGGGCACTCGGAGTCCAATTGGGACCACAGGACAATATACTGAATTCAGTGACGTGCGGTGATGTTCGTGGCTGGTGAGGCACTGACGTCATCACATTCAGATTTACAAACAGATGAACTCTACAGAGTAGCTTATTCACCATTTGATTGGCAACAGTTAACGTGTTGTGTTTAAAATGTCATGTCAGCATTCTCTATCAAAATTAATTTACATTATTATAATTAAATTCATTACATTTGTTAAAAGTAAAGAATTCAATTAAGAAAGGGAGATGTAATGATATAGAATTAGTGAGAGCAAGCGACAGTAAACAGTTAGCAAGTTAAGTGCAACCATCCAGTCATTTTTTCATGTTGCTTGGCCTTATTTTCAGAATGGAGGATTACATATCTAAATTGAAAGAAATATAGAGAGTTTTAAAATTGAAGAAAGATAAGGTAGGCTTCTACAAAGAAGTTATCGATGGCTTTCTTCAGAAGGAGCGGCACAAATACTTCATTTATAAGTAAAGGTAACATGATAATCAGTTTTTTTAATTCTTTTTTTTCTATGCTACAGT
Organism: Hippocampus bargibanti; assembly: GCF_051943395.1. Lineage (NCBI taxonomy): Eukaryota > Metazoa > Chordata > Actinopteri > Syngnathiformes > Syngnathidae > Hippocampus > Hippocampus bargibanti. The sequence continues at coordinate 15,753,893 of NC_142741.1, forward strand.
TTATATAAAGAATGCTGACATGACATTTTAAACCAAACACGTTAACTGTTGCCAATCAAATGGTGAATAATCTACTCTGTAGAGTTCATGTTTGTAAATCTGACTGTGATGACGTCAGTGCCTCACCAGCCATGAACCTCACCGCACGTCACTGGTCCGCACGGTTCTAACTGATATGCCATCTTTGCGGAAAAGCCATGGCGGAAGAAATGCCAAATCTGTTGCAACAGCTCGGATGTCATAATATTTCTGCAGTCTAACAGTGAAAGAGGCAAGAAAAGGAGGCTCTCAGCTTCAGCTTGTCCATGTACATAGCAGAGCACAGTTGCAATAAATCACAGTCTTAATAATTTAAAATTTACGTTCACACCCCAACCCCCCACGCCCCAACCCTCCCCTCCTGCCATTCGGCCTCCTGCCTCTACTGAGAACGCAGTGGATATTGTGAAAATGAAGGCGCGAGCTGAACTTCTCCCAGAGGCTTCCACTTATACTTAGACATCCCCTTCCTTGCATTTCAAAATGGATTTCTGATAAAGTCCTTGGTTTGACCACAATCCAGACATGTGAAGTGATCCTTAATTTTATCTATTTGTATGGCACAAGCACAAGATATTCAGGAAGCGTGATATCCACCGAGGCTGATAAACCTCTCCCCTGTTTTACAGAAATGTTTATTTTGCCTTCAGGCAAGAACAAACTCAAGCTCAACAATGTGAGTCTAAAATATTAATTCATTGACCTTTCTGACCGCTTTATATATCATGAGTGTCACGTGAGGTGCTGAAGCCTTCTTCGGGTACGAGGCGGGGGACACCCTGAAAGGGTTGCCAGCCAATCGCAGGGCACACAGAGCATGACATTGTTTTTTTCTTCAATGCTGTTTTGATCTGAGCCATAACAAAATATTCTGTGGCGGCCATTTCACTCAACCAAAGAAAGAGAAAAAGGTGATAAAGCATTCTGGTTGTTGGGCTGAAATAAGCTAATTTCAGTTTTATTACTGTTAAAGTACAAGGAATAATAAATTTAGCGGAAGTCGACAAAACTTTTTTTGTACTCTGAAATAAAAAGCACCAATCAAATAAATAACCAAAGTTACAAATGCCATGATAAAATTGAAATATAAACGAATAGCTTTATTTTTGTTATGTTTAATTTATAAATAAAATATGCCCGTTGTTTGTCTACAGATGAGGAGACGGGACTGGAGGTGCATCAGGTGACTCGGCCACCCGGCTTTAACACCAACCGCCGTCGCAGTCGAGCCGTCCTCTACCACCTTTCGGGGCACCTGCAGAAGCAAGACAAGAACAAGCTCAAGCTCAACAATGTGAGTCTAAAATATTAATTAATTGACCTTTCTGACCGCTTTTTCTCATGAGTGTCGCAGGAGGTGTTGAAGTCTTCTTCGGGTACTAGGCGGGGAACACCCTGAATGGGTTGCCAGCCAATCGCAGGGCACACAGAGGCAAAAAACAATTCGCTCTCAAACTCACACGTAGGGACAATTTTGTGTATTGAATCAGCCTGCCATGCATGTTTTTGCAATGTGGAGGAAACCGGAGAACACGGCGAAAACCCATGCGGGCCTAAGGAGTACATGCAAATTCCACACATTGGGTCTTTAACTCAAATTGAAAAAATCATTTTGACATTCTTTATGAATTGTTGCACCAAACGTGTTAGGTAACTTTGAACTTTCTTTCCACATTGTTCTGTATACAGTGATACCTCGGTTTACGAACCCCTTGGCTTACGAACTTTTCGGTTTACGAACGTTAAATTTATGAAAATTTTACCTTGGCATACGAACTATTTTTCGGTATAAACACGGAGCGCCACAATGAGTAATGTGTCGTTCACGAACGAGCCCGTTCTCCTAACAAGAACATGGCAGCCAACTGTTTTTGTCCTCTATTCCGCGCCCGCAGTCTTCGGTTAAAGCCACGTGATTGGTCAAGAACGCAGCAGTGAGGGGCTCTGGGGTTTACAGACAGAGAGAGTGAAGCCGTTCTCCAAAAAGAAAATGGCTGCCGAATGTTTTTGGCCTCTATTCACCGCCCCCAGTCTTCAGCTATAGCCACGTGATTGTTCAAGAACGCAGCAGTGAGGGGAGGTGGTTTAAACATTAAAGAGACAGGCAGATGACAGTGAGAGAGTTTCAACTTTGATAGTTCAAAGGCAGAGTGTAGACTGCAAGGTTAAAATATCCCATCAATCAGGCTCCACAAACAACCCGCACAACCCATCTGTACGCTTGATGCAAAAAGCTATCAACCCAGCTAAACAGAACACAATTGATGAGGAAAAAGGTAAAATTATCGCAAAGAAAGCACCTAAAAGGGATCATTCCTCAAGATGGTGAAAGAAGGTTACGTTCCTCAGCAAGTGTTTAATGCTGAGGAAACCAGCCACTCCATCAAGCCAGCAACAACCATCTCAAAGGTAAATGAAACCACTTCATTATACAGTTTATTTATTTAATTATAATACCATATAGCACATTTATTATACATAAAATAAGGTATATTTTGTGTAGTTTTAAGGCTTAGAAAATTAGAACGTAGAAAATTATGTTTTATGGGGACCTGGGAACGGATAATTCTCATTTTAATGGTTTCCGATGGGAAATTAATTTTTGGGATACACACTTTGCCCTGTGCCCTGGAGTTCATCGCTAGGCCTTCAGTAGTGCTACCGTACATCTGAATCAATCCACAGCTGCGACTGTGCGAAGTGTGGTGTGATTTTCTACAAGTTCACTTGAGGGTACCGTTAGCCAGGAAAGAATTGTCCCCTCTTTCTTAATGTCCATGTTTTATAGTGACTAGCCAATCATAGTTTGCGAAAACGTTGATGTATAACTACACCTGCAAGCAGGCGCTGGTAATCTTTTGGGTTGCCAACTCGAAATCTGATTGATTAAAGCAACAGTTTGATCGACACATTTGATGTGACAGGGCCCGCAGAACTGATTGTGAAGGCGTCCAGGTAGATGTCTGGCCCTGGTAACAAATAATGGCTGAAATGTGATTAGTTAAAAGCTTGAATACGAAAAAAAAAAATCTGGAAGCAGCACAACAAGGGAAAATCAATGAAAGGAAACTGAAAGACAGTTTGGAATTGTTTAATAAGAATTCATGGACAAAATATAATTAATATCAGTCTGTGATTCAGATATGTTTAGGCCAGCAGAGAAGGGCTTGCAGGCCCTGATGGTCCACCACCGCTGGATAATTAAAAATACATGTGTGCTTGGCATAAGAATCTGACTCACCAGGGCAAACATCAAAGGCTAACTACTGTAGAATGTTTTGGAACCGAAACCTTAATGAGCAAACAAGTAAAACAATACAATACATATTAATTTATATAGCGCTTTTACAATAGCTGAAGCTGTAACTGTCATATTCGCATCACCTCATTATGTGACAGCTTATTTGACGGGTGTCATTTGGACATGGGATTGCCGGTAAATTATCATTGCCTCACCACTGACATTGCCCAGATTTGATTATTTTGTCTGAGCGTTTATTTGTGTGTCCTGGACCGAGGCCTCGCCGCGTGTTTTATTTCTTGTAGGAGTATTACTCGGTGGACTCACTTGTTGAGTGAAATTTATTCGTATGAAGTTGCGAGGGTGTTGTGTCCGGAGGGATGAAAGGAGAAGACTTGCTTTGTTAATGTCTTGATTATGCCGCCATGTTCGTCTACCTGCGGTCGTGACATAGAGGGTATGTTCCCTTTGCCTGCATGCAATTGTTTTTGTTTGTGCTACTTCATATTTTCCTGGTCCTTATTTGACCAGCACTTTTAGTTTGTATTTTGTTAGTAGTATTTTGGGGGATCCAGCTACGTATATCGCTCCATACGAGTGGCTTTAACCGAAAACTGGTGGAGCGGAATAGGAACCAAATAGTATCACTTCTGTCTTCTTTTCATTGATGTTGAAGAAGTTTTTGCCATTCAGGTTTTGATTTCCACCAGGCGGGATAAAAGTGGCCTGAAAGGAAAAGTGTATTTTTTTTACTCAGTGAGACATAGATCTGACAGTCATTTGATTAGCAGTGGAAGGAAATATCATGTTTCCCAAGGAACCCAATTGGAGAAGGACTAGTGATATACCTGATACTTGTCTGCGTTTGCGGGATCCACGCCTATTCGTAATTAAACAGAATAATGCGGCCATGGACCCCACAGACTTGGATACATTTGCAAAAGCTTTAGCCAGTCAATGAAGACTGGTGAGACAGCATGAGGCCACAATTGTGCAGCTTCGTAATGCGCTCCTGACCATCCGGGTTTAATAGTTGTTTACACACATCAAGCAACTTGGAACCCGAGGGACAGTCCCCTCAGATCCCCACACAGTACATGTCGGGTGTGTCCACCTTCTGTCGAACCCAACATACCACAACCGTCACACTGTGGCGGAGGCCAAAGATCATGCAGTCCATTCATTCATCAGTATAGTTTTTTTTTTTTTTTTTTTTTTTTTTGGGGGGGGGGGGTGTTTTTTTTTGTATTTTTTTAAGCTGGCAACCCACCACCTACTCCCATGATAGTTTTAAAGTAACATTCATAGGCTACGGTCGTGAGCAGCGCATGACCAAAACTTTGGTCTTCCTTCGTCAAATTTCCTTCTGATTTCTGTCGTGTTTCACCACCGTGTTCCAAGAAAGGGGGCCAGAGGACAACTGCTCAACTGCAACCACGATGTTCGGTCTGTGGTTGACTATTCTCTCAAGCTTTATATATATATATATATATATATATATATATATATATATATATATATATATACAGTAAAGTCTCGTTATATCGATATTCAAGGGAGTCCGAAGAAATATCGATATAACCGGGACTATCGATATATCCGACCCTGTTTGCATGTAATTTTCTCCGTGCATGCATAGAAATAGTATCGATATAACCGGGACTATCGATATATCCGATATCGATATAACGAGACTTTACTGTATATATGTATATATATATATATATACATTTTTTTACGTTATGGACCAAATATCCATTTAGTTACGTTGTGGAAATCAAATGGACGTTGTCATCCACTGGTGGCGGTTAAACATATCACTGTTCAGATAAGTATCATTATCAGATAAGTTTCTCAGACATTCATCTTGAACACAAGAGGATTGTAATCATACCCTCTCAGGCAGCGCTGGTTGTATTTGCCATTGCTAAGACTCCACAGCCTGGACTTTCACTGAAAATAACTGACCTTGGAGAGTTGGAATTCATTCTGTCATGATTACTGCACGAAATTAGCATAGGCAGTGACGTGCAGTCAGGGGAGGCAGGTGAGGCTGTGCCTCACCTGTCATCATGGAAATATCAAATGGCAAAATAAATTAAACAGTTATATTTATTTCGTGATTTGTACTTTAACGTTGTTTTCCATTTAACTTCACCATTTTTGGACTTTTTTTCAAAATCGCTGAATTTTCACATTTACCGTTCAAATAGTTAGTTAAGACGAGGGGTGAGGCACCAGCGGTGAGGCACCAGCCGGCTCAGCCACACCATGGATTGCGCAATCACTATGCTAACGGTGCTGGCTTGCTCTGCAGTGAGACCGCATTGCTGTCCCTCTGCATACCGCTATTAAAGTGTTCAAAAGATTTTAGTATATGAACTAAATTTCTACATTTTAGCTGGTGTATATAATGTACAGTCACTGTACATTATAAAGTACATTATACAAAGTAAAGTACATTATAAAAATACATTATAAATTATAAGTGTTTACTTCATTTCATTTTGATCAAACCTATCTGAAATGGTGAGGCACACAGTTCTCCTGCCTCATGGCAGGGGGCGCTGGTGATTAGAGATTCTTCTTGCGACTCCTCGGCTGCAGAATAATAGAATTAGTGACAGCAAGCTACAGTAAATATTTAGCAAGTTAAGTGCAACCATCCAGTCATTTTTTTTCGTGCTGCTTGGCCTTATTTTCATAATGGTGGATTACATATCTAAATTGAAAGAATTTTCTCAACTGGACTTTCAATCGAAGCGGGAGATAATAAGTAAAGGAAGACCAAGTTACGTTGTGGAAATTAAATGGATATTGTCATCCACTGGTGGAGGTTAAACATATCAATGTTCAGATAAATATCATTATCAGATAAGTTTCTCAGACATTCATCTTGAACACAAGAGGATTGTAATCATACCCTCTCAAGCAGCACTGGTTGTATTTGCCATTGCTAAACCTCCACAACCTGGAGTTAATCTGAAAATAACTGACCTTGGAGAGTTTGAATATTCTGTCATGATTACTGCGGTATAGCTCACAAAGGGTGAGGGATGAATGTAAATCTCGTGGACAGCTTCTTAGCTTTTTGGCCAAGAAGGATCTCATTGAAACTGTTCCTGAAGCGACAAAGTTACTCCAGCTCGTGCTCACTGTTCCATCTGCTACAGCATCAGTGGAGCGGTCATTCTCAGCACAAAAGACTGAAAACATACAGTCGGAACAGGACTGATCAAGGAAAACTTTATTCACTGGCAGTGATCTCCATTGAGACAGAGAGACTTGGACTTCATTTATAAGTAAAGGTTACACGATAATAACATGTTTTTAATTCCTTTTTTCTCTGCTACAGTTTGTATACAGTATATAAAGAATGCTGACATGACATGACATTACGTCACTTTATATATGTCACTTCCTCACTTTACATACATCACTACCTCACTTTACATACGACACTACCTCACTTTACATTCAGAAATTACATGTATAGTCTTTTTTTAGCCACGTTAGCCAATTATTAGTGCCTTGCATGCTGGGTCCGAGAGGACATTAATTTCATCTGTGCTGTATGTCATGCATATTAGCATATTTGACAATAAAGCTGACTTTGACTTTGACTTTGACTTTGACTTTGACTTTGACTTTGACTTTGACTTTGACTTTGATGTGGAGTTCATGTTTGTAAATCTGACTGTGATGACGTCAGTGCCTCACCAGCCATGAACCTCACCGCACGTCACTGCCCGGAGGTATCCATTCTCGTGGAGTTTAGTGGGGTTTACGGTCATGATCCTATCCTGTTGGCTTTGTTTTTCCAATCTCAAGGTGGAAAATGGGCGCACTTGTCAGTAATCATGACTCATTTCCAGCTGCTTCAAAAGTCTCTGCCACACCAACTACTGTCTGTCAAATTATTCCAGTCTTGTGCGCAACTCTGTCGACCAATGCCCGACAAGTCTACATTTTTGCCTCTTAGTTTTTCGCTAATTTTTTGTACAGTAAAGTCTCGTTATATCGATATCGGATATATCGATAGTCCCGGTTATATCGATACTATTTCTATGCACACACGGAGAAAATTACATGCAAACAGGGTCGGATATATCGATAGTCCCGGTTATATCTATATTTTTTCGGACTCCCTTGAATATCGATATAACGAGACTTTACTGTATTTGTATTTTCTCATGGAACTATATATGTGTGTAATAATACTGTCTATGGTATCATCATTTTTAAAGTGACAAGCAATTTAGGTTTTTCTTGTTTCTTGTCTTTTGCAAGTATTTTTGATTTGTTTTGCTTTTCCTTGTTTATTCGTTACTTTTGTTGTACTTTGTCGGTCCTACATTTTAAAAATTACAAATTTGTGAACCATCTTTGTCTCTATGATCCTATCTTATCCAGATTATTCTAGAGCAAGGGTGGTCATTACGTCGATCGCGATCTACTGGTCAATCGCGGAGGTAGTACTGGTCGATCGCAGCGTGACAGTGAAAAAAACATTTGTCAGCCTATCAAACGTCCCGTCACTTGATTGACATACAGGGCAACCTTTCAGAACTGAATTTTTACCTTTAGGTCGCCGTGTATGCGTAAACAACGGCGCTAAACGCAGCAAAATTTACAAGCTAGTCCGCGAATTACTTCAGATTTTAAGCCCTCGCTAAAACATATGGTGATGAAAATGAGTGAGAAAGCGGGACCAAGTAAGGGGGCAAAACATATTACTTTCATACGGAATGGGAAAATGTGGAGCACCATTTTCTGACTGTTCATGCAAAATACGACATTGACTTCCCACCGAAAAGCCAGCTGAGAAAGAGAACGGTGGACGAACAAAAATCCCAGTTGTCCGGACAGCAGTCATTTTTCACTCAACATACGTCAAAAGCGAAAGCCGGCACCGAAGCATCGTTGCGGGTGAGTCACGCTATCGTTAAAAACAATAAGTCCTTCCAAGACGGAGAGATGGTAAAAGAAGCATTCGTTGAAGCAGCTGACTCCTTGTTCAGAGACTTTAAAAATAAGGCAGAGATATTATCTTCAATCAAAGCTCTGCAGCTGACAAGACACTGTGCTGTGAAGCCATGGCTGAGGATATAACCCAGCAAATGTGGAAAGACATCGGAGATTGTGAGTGTTCTCACTGCTGAAGTCCAGGGCTCATGGACCATTCTGTAACTTACTCACACAGGAAAAGTACCCCAACATGAGGAAATGTGCTACCTCCTTGACTGCATTATTCGGCTCCACTTATTTATGTGAGTCAGCCTTTTCCTACATGAAGATCATTAAGTCCAAATACCGTTCCACCATGAATGATGAACATTTGGAAATGTGCTTGAGGCTGGCTGTCAGCAGCTACTGTCCGGACTATGCATCCCTGGCTGATTCAATTCAGTGCAAGTCATCAAAGTAAACTCAGGTAATTACAAAAAAATGTAAATAGTTATTTATTATGTTATGTATATGTAGTTATTATGCGTGTTGTGCAATATTGGCTTATTCAGTTATGCAAGGTACATCAACATACATTGTACATACAAAGAATCCTTAAAACAAGAAAATAATTATGTTTTGCATTTTTGTCGTGGGTAGATCATTTTGACTTGGTAGTTTTTATAAGTAGCTTGTATGCTGAAAGTGTGAGCACCCCTGTTCTAGAGACATATCATTTCCATCTCATCGAGGCAGTATTATTCAAAATGTGATATAATTCAAACAGCTAAAGTAGCACAATGAAAACAAAAAAACATTCTTTGACTACCTAAAATAATTTATTCTGGATTGTTTTCACTGGGGTTGAATTGGCTTATCAAAAGAAATAAAGAAACCATAATTAACACTCGTTCATGCAGTACGGAGACCCTATTTAAATTGCTCCATTGTTAGTTTTACGTCACTATTACTTGAACTTTTTACACATTACTTGAACTTTTGAAGGTGTTGTTCATTTGAACGCTTATATTTTAGTGGTGTTTTGTCTGTGTGTCTCCCCCCTCACCCCTCGCCACCCCACAGATTTGGTATGGCCGCACAACCTGGATATTTTTTAAGCCACTAAACCAGATTTTACTTCGCAATGTGACATATGATAGGGATGTCATGAATGAGAAAAATAAAGAACGGGAAACAAGAAATTAGTCTGCCTTTAGAAATCTGCCAATTTGGTTCAAAGCTAACATTTTGTATGTATCATGTTCAAATTTCTGAAAATTACACAATGTTGAAATGTCTAAAAATGGTCCCAAACAATCAATAAAAAGAAAAAAAGAAAATACAAACTATAAAATAAATCCAATATGTGTCAATGGTATTTTTTTTATTGCACTGAGTTCCAAATAAACTGAACTACTGGTATTTCAGTTGGCTGTTTCAAATATGCAATTGTGGAATATCTTATAAATTTGAATTACTTTTGCATCCACTTCTAAAGGCCATATTGATTGGCCAAGAAGCCCTGAGTTGAGTTGAAGTAACTGGAACAATAGCTTCCTTAAACATGCAGGGACTCTCTAACTGCGCTTTAGAAAAATATAATAATAATAATTACACTTTTTTGGTCCATTTTTTGTATAAAAGAAATTGAAGATGTTTGATGGGATTCAATCGGACCATATATTTTGAGTTATTAGCGTTGAAACTTTGAGGCGACTCTTCGTAGAACACCCATTTAAATGTCCATTCAGACTATATCATGTATTATATACGTCACAGTCACCTCCATCCCTGTTTCCCCCGTGCAGAACATGTTTGGGGAGAAACCACCGATCCCAGAGTACAAGGTAGCGGCCATCCAGAAGTCGCGCTTTATCCTGCTTCACTATGGAACCTTCAAGGCCGGGTGGGACTGGCTGATCCTATTGGCTACCTTCTATGTGGCTGTCACTGTGCCCTATAATGTTTGTTTCACTGTGGTCGGTGGACGAGATGAAGGCAACACCCCCAGAAACCCCCCCAGCGTCAGTGACATCCTGGTGGAAATCTTGTTCATGCTTGGTAAGACCCTTGAAGGACTCTTCTGGAAGATTCCCTGTACAGCACTGGCAAACTATAGCACGTGATTACCGATACCTTGTAGAAGGCACACCGGACTATAAGGCGCACCACCGATAAATGGTGTATTTTCAAACTTTTTCCAAGGTGTACTGGAGTATAAGGTGCACCTTCAATGAATGAAAAAAGTTTTCCAAATATACTATATAAATATACAAATGTTTTCCAAACATATAAGGCACACCTCATTATAAGGTGCTACAGTAGAGACTGGGGTTACGCACTACTTCCTTGGGAAATGGAGTTACTGGCTGCTGACAGTAGTTATGAGATCTGTCGTGGCTCAAATATTACTTCACATGTAAGACACACGTGGGTATAAGGTGCAAGGTCATTTTATTGAATAAAATCAAGGCTTTTGGGTGCACCTTGTACACCGGAAAATACGGTATTTGTTAATGTTTGAAAAGCAGTTTATCAGTCACAAATGGGAGAGCACTCGTAGGTCTAAAGCGCACTTTTCTAACCCAAGACAACCACAATAATTATTGGTCGTCATCTGGCTGCGGTGGATACAAAGAAACTGCACATCTCCAGTCCCATCATTATTCATCCTTAAATTTCTTGATACAAAGAAAAGTTTTTAATGAGTGATTTGCAGCTGCTTGGAAGGATATGAGCCATTTGCTTCCGAACATTAATGTCTGATGGCTTGAGTCATTTCCTAGAGAGTGTTTGTCCCTCGTCTAAGTGACGGAAATGTGAACCATCGCCCATGGGAGGCCAATCGTTCTTCATGCAAAAAGTGCATACACCAGCTCTCAATCAATTTACACTTAAATGCCGGACCCATGCCACTCCAAAGGCCATTTGTTCAAACTTACTGGACAGTGTTGCATATCAACTTTGTCTATAATGTAATGACAAATATCCTCGTTATAGCTGACATAGCTGGTATTTTTGACAAGTCATCACAGCAGCCTTTAAATATTTATGTTTTGGATTTGTGTGGAGTGTGTGTTTGTTTTTAAGAATATTTATTTTATTTTCAACTTTCATTGTTTTTCTCCATTTGTCATCTGCAGATATTGTGTTGAACTTTCGAACAACCTTCGTGAGCACATCAGGTCAGGTGGTGTACGACGCCCGCTCCATCTGCGTTCACTACGTCACTACCTGGCTCTTTGTGGACCTCATCGCTGCCCTCCCTTTTGACCTACTCTATGCCTTCAACGTCAGTGTGGTGAGTTTTGTCTTTTATGTTTTAGAACTGTAACAAGACTTAAAAAGTACCATCGTCCACCTGTGAGAAGAGAGAGGATAAGTACAATTTATTTCTGAGATATCTTGCAGCAAACATTCATGAGAAAGATTGTTCACGTTCCCAAAGTTGCTGTGTTTTGGTTACCCATTGGAGTTTAGAAGAGGCGAGATGTTAATTGTTGCTCTGTAGTCTGAGTATTTTTTTTCGAACAGTGTTTTGCAAATTTGAGGAATGAATTGCACCATATCCTATGCATTGATGAAAAGGTTTATTCAGCCGTCATGTGTACTTCTTTGAAGGTGTCGGATATATCGCTTTTCATCCAAGAGGCTTCGTCAGCGAACTAACATTTTGCTGGTATTATCCCTGCAATGTTGATACTAGTGGGCCTCAATCCGCAGTACATATGCTGCTAAAAGCTAGCAACCACTCATTTGACAACAGTGAGGTTAAAATCTTAGCGAAAGAAAATACTAAATCTCCATGGTGGTGTGAGGTTTAATTTGAATCATGCTGACAACATACTTCTTAGATCATTACCACATAGGCTTAGGCATGCTGATGAGGTGATACGAGGGCAAATGGGGCAATCAGGCCAGTCGTAGACCATAATCAGTCAGGACAATAGAAGTAATCAGTGTCGCCTCAGGAAATAGTCCACTGCTTCCCCCAACAGGGAGCTATCATCGCAACCACCCCTGGAGAGTAGGGATATATTATATATAGGGCCAGTGCTACCAGCAAAATGTGGGCTCGCTGACGAAGCCTCTTGGATGAGAAGCGAAACGTCCGACACCTTTAAAGTATAGATGACGGCTGAAGAAGCCTTTTCATCTATGGATCACTCCTGTATGACTGAGAGCTTACACAGACATATCCTTTGCAGTACTTTGGAGTGCATCTGTTGAAGACTGTGCGTCTTCTTCGCCTGCTGCGGCTACTGCAGAAATTGGAACGTTACTCGCAGTACAGTGCCGTAGTCCTCACTCTGCTTATGTCCATGTTTGCCTTGCTGGCTCACTGGATGGCTTGTGTCTGGTACTTCATCGGACGCCGGGAGATCGAGAGTCCAGGATCCTGGGACATTGGTCAGTAGCCCTCAGGCACTGTGCAGTATGGAAGACATAGTTTTTTCTGCTTTCACAATCCCAAAGATCAGGACACATCCACTTGACATTCATCACTTATTGAAAAAGTTGTGCAGATTGCACAGCTGTCCATTTGTTATGTATTGTGCTTGTTATTTTAGTTTATGTTGACTAATTTGTGGAGCACTTTGTTACACTGCAGCTGTTTCAAAAGCGCTGTATAAATTACTATGCATTGTATTGTACTTAAGTCAAACGTGGGCAACTTCAATGCTGCCACAATTTTTCATCATTGCTACGCACAGCATACCACAGACTTTCTTATCAGATGTTTGAGAAAAACACTCTAGTAGACTTGGATATGGTGCGAAATATATGCAACATCATCATTTATTCATACAATACATTTCTCAATACATACAATCTCAATTATTCTCATCCAGCAACAAAGGATTTGAAGCGAGCAACAAACGAGGTGAATTGTATAAATTAATTAATAAATAAAAAAGAAATACATTAAAAAATGTTTGTCCGCTATACATGTCATATACAGTAAAGTCTCGTTATATCGATATCGGTTATATTGATAGTACTGCTTATTACGATACTATTTCTATGAACGCAAGGAGAAAATTTACATGCCGCAGGATCGGATATATCGATAGTCCGGTTATATCGGTATTTTTTCCAACTCCCGAGAATATCGATATAACGAGACTTTACTGTACTTCTTGATAATAAAATGGCCAAAAGTGGCCACTTTTAGAATCGGTGACATCAGCAGACATCAGTCTTTCCTTGGGTACCTGATACATTGAAAAACGATTGGCTGTTATCAGATAACATGGTGCCTCGTGACCATTTGATTTCCTCTCTCCTCCTTGTGACAGGAAATATGATTATTTGAATGTACTGTAGCTCCAGTAGTTGAGAGATCCCTTGACAGAGAATTGGGTTTAAGTGCACCTCATCATTAGGTCGAATTTCTCACAGCCAATCTGTGAAGAAAAAAAAAGATTAATAAAAAGGGGGAAACATATTAATGCTATTTCTGAAATTATACAGTGTGCGTAGACATTCTGTCAAATATACATCGTTGGTGTGGGATTATCAACCAACCCATACTTACTTAATTACCATGATTTTTTTATTTTATTTTTGGTCTGTGGGCGGAAGGTAGACACATGGATGGGCAGACAGACAGATTTTGATTCAGAAAGATAGCAAGCCTCGCGCATTCAGTCGATCAATGGGCTGCATCTATATTATATGCGTCCTCTTCGCTCACATGTTGTGCAGTTAGAAACTTGGCAGAGCTTTACCACATCACGTACATTCATTCTCAAGCTTTTTCTCTCAATTATTCATAGACGCGTCTTCTCCGCTGTCTTCCCGACCTTACTATGAAATGTCTCCCGAGTCCTCATCGGCATAAGATTATTTGTTAGTACTTTATTGGGATTTATTGATGGTTGACTGGTGCACGAATGTTGACAGTTATAGTGCCACTGTTTGTCAGTTGATTTGTCAGTTAAAACACACACACACACACACACACACACACGCAGACAGACACAAACAAACACAAACTTTGATTTATGCTTTCTTGTGAAAGAAGGTCATGCCTACTTTGTTTTGGTTAAACTTGGATTAACTTGGTTGGCCTACTGACAGGCAAAGTTGGAAAGATAACAACTCTACTGTAATGTCTACAATATTTTCCTCAAATAATAGTTTAGTTTGTAAGTAACACTGTGCCTCAAATAATTGCCAAGCCGATATTTTTAAAAATACAGTGGTATGATGGCTGAAGCGAGGAGCACACCCAAAATCATTTGCTTTGTACAGGAGCAATTTCAGAAAAACACACATCCACACTGACTATATATAATAGTAGTATTTCGGGTATAATAGTATAATAGCGTTTAATGATCATTAAAAGCTGCTGACATACTCGACTCACACTACTGTGTGTGTACATGTGTCCGCTTGTGTGATTTTCATCTTAATTACACTTCATAAAAACAATGCATTTTGTTGTGTTGCGTTTTAAACTTTGGAGTCATCATTTATTAAAAACAAGTAACTAAAAACAGTGTGTTTTTACGGGGGTGGGGCAAGGAGTTAATGGAGTCATGCCCTTGATTAATGAACAGTTATGTCAAGTTATGGCCTGGCAATCCAGACTGTACCAGTGAATAATCTGCCACAAACCTGAGCAAACCGTCAAGAACAAACATGATCTCAAAAAAGTGACTGGGGAGATGAATAAATGCTTAGAATACCGTCAGCTGCTGGGTTTTCATGACTCTGTGTGATTCTGGTCATTAAAAACTCAATGTAATGTTGACTGAAACAAAATATCGTCTTTCTCGCACGCATGAGTGTTCCGCTGCCGAAGATTGCCACTTCACATGAATTAGTATGCATTTAAAATTAACAATTGTTCTATTCTAATAATGTCTCTGTTAGTAAGGACGTTTTAACTCATTCACTGCCAGACAATGTGCAAATATGTGTCCACTCCAGTGCAAGGGTTTTTGTCATTTTCACAGAAATTGCAGGACCCACAGAATATTGAGTTTTAGGATTACATAAATGCGGCGGAAGATCACTCAGCACTTTTTTCATCAGAAAAAAAATAATAATTTCGAGCTTACTTGGTTGTAGAGTTATATGCATTGAAAAGGGTGGCCAAATGCTGCCCCCTCGTCGGAGTGAAAAACATCGCCAGAGGTCTGACTGAAGCTTCAAACGCCCCCCTCCCCCTGGCCTTGCACCCCCCCCCCCCCCCCCCCAAGAAAAAACAAAACCCGAATAAATTCGGGAATGGCGCTCCACGTCATGCTTTTCAAATCCTGAATAAATTTGGGAATGGCAGTGAATGAGTCAACTTTGCTCGAATAAATGTCTTCTTTGCACTTGAGTAAATACTGTGTACTTCACTAACCTTAATTAGAGATAATACATGTCATCAATGTGAATCAAGAACACCATTTTTTCCCTTTTAATTATTACAAGAAAGTACCTGTGCATAAAATAATGGGCGGATTATGAGTATGGTCCTTTTCCTTTTTGCTCTGTACTTTCCCTTTTTAGGTTGGCTGCATGAGTTAGCCAAGCGCTTAGGGACACCTTACTTCCTGTCACCTCTGGCCGCACTCTTCCCGACTTCCACTGTCGTGGTCTCGGCAAACAGCAGCCAGTGGAACGAATCCGGCTCCGAGTCGACAAGTCAAGGTCTCTGGAACTCCAGCCAATACGGAGGGAACACATCAGTTGGCGAGAGCACGTCAGCGGGAAATTTTGGAGTTTTGGGTGGAGGCCCGTCCATGCGTAGCAGCTACGTGACATCGCTTTACTTTGCCCTGAGCAGCCTAACAAGCGTGGGCTTTGGGAACGTGTCGGCCAACACGGACTCGGAGAAGATCTTCTCAATCTGCACCATGCTCATTGGCGGTGAGTGGATGCTGCTTTTTTTCCCTACTCCTGTTTGTGCATCATCTCTTCAGTCTGCTGAAATTGATCCAGCGAACCCATTTAGCGGAATCATTTCCAGTATTCCTTTGTGTCCAATGTGTATTTTGGGTGCTGAGTGATGCTCAACCAGTTTCCCTCAATTTAAATATGGGCTTTAAAAATTTCCATTTTATTATTCATCACTTGGTAGTGGTTACTAAGAGGGAAATCATGGACACACTTCACAAAGACATCGATCCTTTTTCTGAACCGCTTAACGTCATGAGAGTTCGGGCGTGATGGAGTCTATTCCAGCTGTGTTCAGGCAATAGGCCTGGTATATCATGTACTGGTTGCTAGTCAATCGATAGGCATCTACAGACAAACAATTGCACAGTCACACCAAGGAACCATTGAGAGTGAACAATCAACCTACCCTGCATGTCTTAAAATGTAAGAGTAATAGGAACCACCCGGAGAAAAGCCGCATAGGCACACGAAGAACATGTCAAACGCACACAGGAAGGTCAGAGCTGGAATCGAATCTTGCACCTCTGCACTCTGAGGCAAATGCACAAAAGATTTGACCGGTTGCCTTTTTATTTCATGACGACATGAGTGTCAAGTTTCTCACGAACAATGACTTATCACCCACGCTACGTACAGATGTCATATGGCAATGTACTGATTTAAAAGAGAGAATATTGGACATGTGTTCTACTGTCGGAACACTTGGAGGCTCTTCATACATTTACTATCGCTAACTTTGTTTTGGAATGGATTAGCCTTTAATAATCTTGCAGTGGAGAAATGCATATTTCACAGCAGCAAAGTTATGAAAAGAAGAGGAAAGGAAAGAAAGAAGTAGAAAAACTAAATACATGAGCTGTTGGAAAGGCAGCCACTCTCGCGGCGGCATCTTGAAGCCAAAAGAACAAAAAAACTAAATAATGAATATGACAACACACTGCGAGACTAATAAAGGCAAATCCAATCCAATCCAATCCAAAGACACAGTCATTCAATCTTAAACACTTTCTACACCCTTTTTGTTGCATGAAGCAGTTCATCATGAAAGAGGTGTCACATCATCGTCGACGCCAGGAGCGTGCCCGTCCCCTCTTGTCTCTTCCTCCGCTGCTCCTTGGAGCGGGCCCCTCCCTTCCTGGCTCTCCTGACTCACGCACCTGTTCCCCATTTCCTTAATTGTGCCACACTTACCGTTCAGTTTTTGTCGGTGTATTCCAGGAAGTTCCCCGTCACCCCTCCGCACGCAGGTCTGTTTTTGTTGTTGCCCTCTACCTACCTACCTACCTCGACTCTATTTTCTGTTCATGCCATATGTGTCTCAGTAAAGACTCTTTTTTGGAATTACTGTCGCCACCGTGTATTTTGGATCCGACCTTACCCACCTTCCGTCGTCCCTCGAGTCCTGTCGCCACTCCTCGAGCAGACGTGACAAGAGGAGAGGATCAGAGTGTCCTTTTCAACAGTGGATTAGGGATGTCTTGGTGGAATGTGCATGTCTACTGCAAGCTAAATGTTAAAAGCAAATGAAGCTGTGGCATCCATTGACAAAAAGCGACATCTCCTGTACCACATAAATCCACGTCAATTCCAAGCCGCCACAGTTCCACATACGCATCGGCGCTCTGCGCTGACGCTACTTTCTTCTCCATCACGGGCTCCTCAAGCCATGCATCCATCCTGCCGCAGACTGTCCAATGGCACCGACCTTTCCGCTGAACAAAGCGGTGCTGTGAAAATGCTGCCCATGACACGCGCAAAAAAAGAATAATCGCCCCAGAGCTAACAGTCAAATGGCACTGAGATTCCTCCCAATCAAAAACAGTGCTGGCATATTCGTGCTGTTGAAAAACCACAATGGCTCAGCACAGTTTGCTCCTTGTTGAATGTCGTGGCCAAAAATGCAGAAAAAACAATCTGTATATGTTCCGTTTTATGGCCTTGACATGCTGCAAACCAGTAAGTGAAATAATCTCACAAAAAATGAGCTATGTTGTGATTGTCCTTTTTTTTGACAATCAAAATGTAAAATATTACTCTGCTCTGTTACTTTTGTAATGTATAATCCCCAAGTTTGTTATCAATAACTTTACCACTTGGCATTCTGGTCCCATCATTAATTTGTTTGCTGCAGAAATCGTCCCATCTTTCAATTCGTTCAAGCAAAAAAAAATGCCCCCGTTGGTTTTTAACAAGCTGACTCCTGCTGATAGAATGAGAATTGGAAAGTGAAAAGAGACAGAGTGAAAGGAACCTAACTGAGGCAACCTCTTAATTAATCCAACTGAAAATTGTCCTGATGATGAGCTCCATGTGGTCGCTCTGCAGTCGCTTCAACCCAATGTCCATGTCATGACGAAAATCAAATCAAAACATTTTTTCTTCAATGGTAGTGTGCCCAGTATTAAACTGGCGGATAATGAAAAGACAATACAGTGAAACCTCGGTTTATGGACCACTTGGCTTACGAACGTAAAATTTATGACAGTTTTACCTTGGCAGAGGAACCATTTTTCGGGATACACACGGAGCTGCCACAATGAGCGATGTTTTGTTCGCGAACGAGCCCGTTTGGCAGCCAGCTTGTTTTGGTCCTCTATTCCCCGACCCCAGTCTTCGGTTAAAGCGACCTGATTGGTCAAGAACGCAGCAGTGAGGGAATGTGGTTTGAACATTAAAGAGACAGACAGATGAAAGAGAGTGACGAAATGGATAAAAAAGAGTGAAATTTGGACTCGTTTCAACTTTGATAGTTCAAAGGCAGAGTGTAGACTGCAAGATTAAAATTCCCATCAATCAGGCTCCACACATAAGCCGCACTAGCCATCAGTTCAATTTGAAATGAAAAGACAAGCAAGGGAACCAGCTATTAATGATGTTTCTAGTGTGTCTGCTTGCATCTGTTGCTGTTGCAATATCACAACTTCCAAGACGTACAACCCAGAGCTACAGTTTATTTCTTTAATTATAATACCATTGCACATTTATTATACATAAAATAAGGTAGATTTTGTGTACTTTTAGGACTTAGAAAATTAGAAAGTAGAAAATTATGTTTTATGGTGACCTGGGAATGGATTATTCTGATTTTAATGGTTTCCTATGGGATAATTTTTGGGATACACACTTTTCGCCTTACACACTCTGTCTGGGAACCAATTAAGTCCGTAAGCCAAGGTATCACTGTATTCTTGTTTTTGTGTCTTGCTGCTGATGTGAAATTGTTATACATAACATTCTACTAATTTCTGATGGCAAAAACGCTGCTTTATTGCCACAGCGAGGAATATGTCTGTAATGCAGAAACTTCACAGGCCTTTTTTTGTTTCATGTGAAGGCAAAGATCTTCTCTGAAGGCCTAAATACAGAATCATGAAACACTGGACATGATGTTATTCTGTCCTTTTGTGCCAATGGATGGTCCTCACATGAGAGTTAGCCTTGATGTTGAGAGTGGTGTGGGAGCTGTGCCTCAGGGTTGGGAAGGTTGTAAATTTGGGACACATCATCAGTAGTGCTCCAAAGAATCATTGGGTGTTTCGGCCTTTTAATCACTAGACACCCTCATCGATGGTGGCCAGCGACAGGTTGATCACGCCCGCGCTTGTGTCCCATGGCCCAATCAGATGTTGAGAAGCTGGTGGGGGGGGGGGGGGTCTTAGGTTGCTGACCTATGAGCCCCACAAGGGTCCTTCCTCTTCATCCAGATCCAGTGGCTGCTTCTTTCTGCCGCTTCGGAGAGTGATCTAACTGTGTGCCGCAGAGCCTGTCCATGGATGCCCAGGTCTTTCAGCAGTTTGATGGTGGAGGAAGCCACAAACCAACTAGACCTTGGCTTTCCATCCTTGCTGTTGCGCATCCACTGCGAGTTCTGTGTAGCGCAGCTTCTTGCGCTCATAGGCCTCTTCAACTGAGTTTTCCCACAGACCTGTGAGGTCTGTGATGTAGACAGCCTTGAGTGAAGGGGACCAGAGCACCAAGTCTGGTCTTAGGGTGGTGGCTGCAATCTCCGCTGGGAAAACCAATTGCTGGCCAATGTCAACCCGCATCTTCCAATCCCGGGCCATGGATAGCTGTCCAACCTCTAGTTTTGCAGGAGGATGGTTGGGCTTTTTCTCTCCCTCTCGGATAAAAGTCAATGGTCCTGTGCTGGAAGTGGTGGCTCTCATGGGCAAGGAGTTGATGGTATACCTCTTGCTCTCGAGGACAACTGCCAAACTCTTCAGGACCTGGTTGTGCCTCCAGGTGTAGCGGCCTTGTGTGAGGCTGGTCTTACAACCGGTCAGGATGTGTTTGAGAGTTGCTGGAGTTGGACGTAGGTCACAGGTTGGATCTTCGCCATACCATTGGTGGAGATTTTTTTTTTCAGATGGAAGTACTGAACTGAAGATCTGACCTTTTTTGTTGGTGTTGCACATCATAATAATAATAATAATAATAATAATAATAATAATAATAATAATAATAATAATAATAATGGCAACATTTAATTTAGAAGTACCTTTCAAAGCTCTCAAGGACACATTAGAGTCACAGGATAAGTTTTAGTGCAGGTGAGCAGCAACACATTGCTCTGTTATTAAAATCACATGGCAAGCCATATTGTAAATGCTATTGGAAAGGTTCTATCATGGCAGCTTCACTCAACTGTTTTTTTTTTCTTTCTCAGCGCTGATGCACGCCGTGGTGTTTGGCAATGTGACCGCCATCATCCAGAGGATGTACTCACGTCGCTCACTCTACCACACGCGCACCAAAGACTTGAAGGATTTCATCAGGGTGCACCGGTTACCCAAAGCTCTCGAGCAACGCATGCTGGAGTGTTTCCAGACAACCTGGTCTGTCAACAATGGCATTGACGTCAGTGAGGTGAGTTGATTCGGTGAGAAGCACAGCTGAAACATCCAAAAAAATATCACAAAACAAATATGCCCGCACCCCTATTTACTCCCGTTTTCAGCAGCCAACACTGTTCCCTCATACTAATTTCTGAATCCAACAAAAAACATTGCAGCTCTGCTTACCTTATGACTTTGTTGGACGGTTCCACGTCCTCTACATCTTCATTGCAAATGAATGCTGCTTGGCTAATTTAAGTACAGGAGAAAACTTTGGATCTCTTTTCAGCTCCTGAAGGATTTCCCCGATGAACTACGGGCTGACATCGCCATGCACCTAAACAAGGAGCTACTTCAGCTCCCGCTATTTGAATCAGCCAGCAGGGGGTGCCTGCGCTCGCTGTCGCTCATCATCAAGACATCGTTCTGTGCGCCCGGGGAGTTTCTCATCCGGCAAGGGGATGCCTTGCAGGCCATCTACTTTGTGTGTTCAGGTTCCATGGAAGTCCTGAAAGACAACACTGTTCTCGCCATACTGGGTGAGTACACTTGTACTAACTTTGACATAGTCATTAAGAGTCATAATAAGTGTCATGGCCATTGCAGGTCATCTACTTAATTAGCTCCTTGTGAATCGTATAAGGTACTCATTTGTGCAAAAATGTGTATTTACCCAAGTGAGCTGAGTGTGTCTATGTGTGTAAAAACGTGCAGCAGTTTGACTTTGGCTGCTTTGAGCACTTTGTATCAACATGATTACAAATCAATATAGTTCTTACTATGACATTATATATGATAGTTCTTGAAAAGGGGGGTTCCAATTGGCTTTTGCTTGTACTTGCTGAGTATGAAAAAATCAAGTGTGCCCTGATTATAAGTCAAGTAAAAAGGACATTAAATCATGGAGGAAGGAGTCCATGTTTCCATCCAACCACTGTATGTGGTACATGTTATAGGCACATCCCCAAAAAGACACCTCTAAAATTCTGAAAAAATAAAATGTATTTGTAGTTGTTTTTCATTTTACACTTGATGGGTGGGCAGGCTGTGCAAATACTTCAAATTTTCATTGTGGTCATGTGGTGATTTTTTTTTACCTGTGTCTTTGCTCAGTATTAAAATTAATTGAGCATTGGTCAATGAGCTGCCATTAAAAAAAATGTATTTTTTTATGTTTTTGTAAAGAAAAACAGTAACAGAAGAAATGCATTGGTTTTAAAAGGTTTAATTAATACATTAAAATTCCATTACAAAGCGACTGTTGCACCTCTCTTTTTCAGTTTACTGAAGCTGTCAAACGCCTCTGAATTAAAATTTCAGTTTGCAATAAACCAAACAAAAGAGCTTGGAACAATAAAAACTGCAAAGTTGAATAATTATTTGGTCAAGATACATCGATATGATTCCATTCAATGTGCACAACGGCAGTCCAAACTGCTGTCATGCCTAAGGCTGGTGTATATTACACCATGAATATTTCCATACATCCATTAAATAGAGAGAGCAAGAGAGAGTGCAAGAGAGCGAGAGAGAATGCGAGAGTCCCAGAGAGCGAGAGGGAGTGAAAGAGCGAGAGAGAGAGAGAGAGAGAGAGAGAGAGAGAGAGAGAGAGAGAGAGAGAGAGAGAGAGAGAGAGAGAGAGAGAGAGAGAGAGAGAGAGAGAGAGAGAGAGAGAGAGAGAGCGAGAGACAGAGAAACAGGTTTCAATGTAAAACATTTTTGGGGGGTGGGTTGGGGTTGGAACATTTATTGGGGGTGGTCAAATTTAAGGTGCACTTGTCTGCACACGAATTACCTTAGGCTGTTTCACTCCCTGTTTCGCACTGATACAGCAAACCGCATTTGAATTTTGTGTGGAAGGTCTCTACCATCACCCCGCCCCTTTTTATGTGTCTGTGCGTGTATGTCTACCAGTTTGTGAGGATATATCCACATGTCTCTGACATCACTTCACGAAAAGGTCAAGATCGGTTGTATTAATGGTGTTTGCATGCATGTGTTGGTTTCAATCTGCACAGGTGCACATGCGTACGTGTAAGGCGAAATGGATATATGTCCAAATGCCAAAGGCCTTGGATGTATTTGCTTTTGATTGGGACATACAAGCACACATCAATCGATGCGGCATGGGGCTGTGCTGTTATTAAAAATGAATGAAATATTAAATTATGTATGTCCCTGGATTATTAATGCTGGAAAGTATACACACAAATCTGCTTGGACCCATCACACCTTTCCCCGACTCATACTAAAAAAAATACTATTGTGTTTTTGTTTGCAGTGAGCGTTTTTTTGGTCATTTCCATTGTAACATAAAAACTGATCGGTTTGCTTGGTTCAGTTTACATCAAACCTAATGTATGTTCTAATAAGAAAGGCACATATTTACCTTTATTGGGGACTATCTTTGTCTCTTATTTTTTTGTTTTTTAGTTTGCAGGAACACAATCGGTCCATTGTTCTCCACTGTATGGAAACATCTTCCACATCACTGGCAGAGCTCTCTGTGTTCAAATCTTGCAGCATTAACTCAGGCTTTACCGATAACAATTTTAAAGGTGACAACCAATCCTGAACTTTAAAAAATGTGACCTGCCGATCATGATTTTTGCTTATTCCGATTATACTCGATTTTTGTAACCATCAGCATACAATTTGAATACAGTATTCGTATCTCGTTTTATTGTAAAAGATTGAACAATACCTGTAAGGCAATACAAATGGAGAAAAAGGCAAGGTGCTCCTTCAGTGAATGGCCTATTTTACAAACATCATTTTTAGAAATACGGTGCACCACATCGTAAAGCGCATAGAATAGAAACTGCAATAGTGGCTGCAGTTGCATTAGGCATCTACTAGAGGCAGGTCTTAAAAAGGGAATACAGTATAGTTGTATTACGTTCATCCTGTCTATTTGATATCTAATTTAAAACAGACCTTTTCTTACAGACAGTGTATTGTACGTGTTCAAATACCTGACATGTTTCGGCGTATACTTCCGCCTTCGTCCGAAATTTGGAATACAGTAAAATACAATACAGAATTATTATATTGAGTTTACACAACCACCACTGTTATACAGAACATTTAATAGACTATGTTCAAGAAATCAGAATATTGATCCATAAATAAAGTGAATTAGATTAGAAGATGCACTGTCAATCCTTGAGAAAATTGAATGCAAGTAGGTACAGTGAAACTACGGTTTATCACTCGGAGTTCCTCAGCCAAACCATTTGTCTTTCCTACATAGACTCACCCAAAGGGCAGCCAAATAACTGGATTAGTTTCACCATTGATCTGCAAATCAGGCAAACTGGTGTGAACAACACAAATCAGCAATGACCGTTTGCATGTTAATGTGAAGAAAAGAATGCTGCCATACTTGCTGAAGGTGATGAAGCACCAAGCTTCATCACTCCCTGCAAGAGGAGAATAACAATGGACACTACTGTACTATTAGTTCAGGGAGGGCCATGAACAGACTCACATGCTCTGTCTGACGTTGATGCTGAACAGTACACTCCTGAACAGTTTGAGGCATGTCCAGAGTGAGGAAACTCTGTCAGTGACTCAATATTTTTCTTCGAACCAAAGAAGTTCGTTCTCCATCTGTAGTATAAGTCTCAATTGGGCTGTGATTGATTTACCTTCTTTTGATGTGATCAAGTCAGCAATAAACATTTGCATTGCTAATGCAGTGTCTGAAAGAACAACTGCCCGGGCGCCCGGGGCGTGCCACTTTTACGTCGGGCGTACAACTTACAGAACGTCTCGCCCGGGTGGCAATTTCAGAATTTCGATTCGTTTGGCAATTCGATTTGTTTGGCATGTCCATACTCGTCAGCCAATCAGAAGCCTGTATTGAATAACTTTGTGCTTCCAGGTGCATTTGCATATCATTTTCCAAAGTAGACGCACAGAGAACACAAGAAAAATGGATAAGTGGTTAGGAATCAAGCCAAAACCTCAACCCCAGGAGAAAGATTCAAAAGAAGCTAACAAAATTGATGACGCTACAAAACGTAAAGAGGAGTTCACGTGGCTTGTAGCAGACGACACAACGCAAACATTGCATTGTGCAATATGACGAATGGAGTATGGACAAACGACAACTGGAGCAAAATCATCAGCAAGGGCTTTTTACGACAAATTAAGCAAGGCAGCATTTGTGGGAGGTACATCAATTACTTAATTTTAAAGTGTTGTTATGTATATGTTCTGATTATCAATCCTTAATACTTTGCAACAATGTTTTTTTTTTTGCGATTAGTCGTCTTATTGTGTTTCAAGTTGTGAAAAAAGGCAACTTTTCAGAGTTGTCTGCCCTGGTGTCCGGTAACTTTTTGTCATGAGTTTCAGGCACCGGTTAATGTAAAGAAAAGATTGTTTGGTGAATGTCTTTGTAGATTTTAATGTATGTGTTTTCTACTCTTTTACACCATTGTCATGCTGTACTGTGTTTGGCCAAATACACAATGGGGTCACAGAATATGCAAACATTGGAAATGCTGGACTTCACTTTTTAGTTGAGTGAGTGATACGTCTGTGTAAGCTCTCAGTCGTACATGAGTGGTGCATCAATGAGAAGGTTTCTTCAGCCGTCATCTGTACTTTTTGAAGTTGTCGGACGTTTCACCTCCTATCCAAGAGGCTTCGTCAGCGAACTAAAGTCTCACTGGTCGTATCGGCCCTATTTATTTATCCCTAATGTCCAGACATGGCGGCGCCGGACACAGCTATGATAGGTCCCTACTCTCAGGTTGGGGGGAGCAGAGGACCACTCCCTGTGGCACCACTGATTGTTCCTACATTCCTGACTAACGACTGGCCTATTTGCCCCACTCCCACCAGTATCACCTCATCAGCATTACGAATGTTGCCTAACCTGTGTTGCTTAAGCAGGCTATTGTATGAACGATCCAAATTGAACCTCACCCCCACCAGACCGGTTTAATGAAGGATTTAATTGTTTTATGAGAATCGCTTCTTTTACCCTACTTTCAAACCATCTATGTTCTTTCGCTAAGATTTTAACCTCATTGTCGTCAAATGAGTGGTTGCTAGCTTTTAGGTGCAAATGTACTGCCGATTGAGGCCCACTAGTATTATCCCTGCAATGTTGATAAAGTCTTTTTTTGAGAATGTGTTGAGTCTCCCCAATGTACTGCTCTTTACAATTTTCATTCTTACAATGTATTGAATAAACTACATTACTTTGTTTTTCATTTGGTAGCCTATCTTTTGGATGCACTCATTTTTGCCTTAACGTGTTTATCGGTTTGAAATAAGTATGAATTTTGTGTTGCCAAAGGACTCTTTGTAATTTTTCAGAAACTCCTGCAATGTAAGGTACTGCTACTCCTCTCCTTTTTGTATCTTGATAATTTTTGGTTTCATTCCCTATTCTTACTTTCTGACATTTGTTGAATGACCACTGAGGGTACCCACAGTTAGTGAGTGCTCTCCTGATATGTTTTGACTCCTTTTCTCTACCTTCAATGCTAGTTGGTATTAGTTTAGCCCTATGCTGGAGGGTTCTGATAACTCCTAGTTTGTGTTGTAAAGGGTGGTTAGAGTCAAGAAGTAAGTATTGGTCAGTGTGCGCAGCCTTCCTAAAGACTTCTGTTTTTAGCGCTCTGTCCTCTTTTATAATTAGAATCAGAATCAGAATCAGAATCATCTTTATTGCCAAGTATGTAGAACACACAAGGAATTTGTTTCCGGTAGAACACGCTGCACTAGTATCGTCGTCAAAAAAAACTGCTAAGTGGCACTATACAGTTCCATTTTGGCTACTGTTGAAAGAGTTCAAAGAGTTCAAAGAGTTAATGGCTTGGGGGAAGAAGCTGTTTAAATGTCTGCTGGATTTGGTGCGCATTACTTTACAATCCAAGAAGGCTAGTTGGTTCTCTTTAATGTCCTCACGAGTAAATTTAATGTTGATGTCTACAGAGTTGAGGTGATCTGTGAAGGATTGAATATCTTGTTTTTTAATTATGACAAAAGTATCGTCCACATATCTAAACCAGTGTCTAGGTTTTGTCCCCGGGAAGGATGTGAGGGCCTGTTTCTCCATCTCTTCCATGTACAGATTAGCCACTATGGGTGAAACTGGTGAGCCCATAGCACAACCATGAATTTGTTTATAAAATGTCTCCCGAAATTGAAAATACGTAGTATTAAGGCAGATTTCCAATAATTGGCAGATGTGATCCGGTTTAAGTTTGGTTCTTTCATGCAGAAAAACGTCCCCCAGCAGTCTCGTCCTCACCACTGAGACTGCTGCTGGAGTTGGGACAGATGTAAACAGAGAAGTCACATCGTAAGATGCCAAAGTTTCCTCAGGTTCCAATATGAGGTTTTTGATCCTCTCTACAAACCCTGTGGTGTTCTCTACGTGATATTCTGTGTTACCAACCAACGGAGCTAAGATAGTTTTTAAATATTTGGCTACATTGTATGTAGAAGAGTCAATGCTACAAACAATGGGTCTGAGGGGGAACCCTTCTTTATGTATTTTTGGCAGGCCATAGATACACGGCGTGGCCTCTCCCGGGTATCATCTAAAATACATCTGTTTGTACGTTTTCCTTTCTGTAACTTTTGGAGACAGTCTCTAATTTCCCTTTTTAGTTGATCATAAGTGTTAGAATCACTGATTAACCTATTTATTTTGTCTTCATCATCCTAATGTGAAGCACTGTACACCTACCCTTGTCTGCTGGCAAAATAGTAATATTTTTGTCTTTTTGTAGAGTAGTTAATGCCTTTCTCTCTTCTAATGTTATGTTGGACGGAGGTAATTTGGCACTACTGAGAAGGGCTGATATTTTAATGCGTAGATCATCTGCCTCTGCATACGAAAGTTTGTTATTTTTAATTATTTAATTATTAATTAATTATTAATTATTTAAATTATTCAGTAGCTGTGATGTAATCTATTGTAGGTATTGTTTTAGGAGTTACTGAGAAATGTAAACCTTTGGTAAGTACCGCCTTTTCTGTCTCTGAGAGATCTCTGTCTGACAAATTTTTTATCCAATTCTCCCTTGAAATCTGCTCATTCCTAATTGTTCGCGGGTTTACCAGGAGCTGAGATTGTTTCAGTAAAAGTAATTTTTGAAATTTAACCTTTTGTTTCTCTTTGGTTTTGCTGTGGTGCCTCATATATCCGGATTTAGTAAATTCACACACTTCCTGATAGATTTTGTGGGTAAGTTTAGTTTGTAATCGCTGATAATAAGTTTCTATTTCTGACTGTTTGTTTTTTATCTCTATGTTAAGTCTCCTAATTCGCAAATTTAGTATTTTCCTAGTATAATTTTGTTGCATTTTATCGGCTAAGTATCCGGGTTCCAGGGGTGCTTGCTTCAAGCATTTAGGAATTAACCGGCTCTGTCTACATCTAAGATTGAATCTGAGGTGGTTCTTTAAGTCTGATAATTTAAAGGTGGCCTTTTCTAAGTTACGGACCAGCAAAAGGATGTCTCTCCCAAAGTTGGCAGCAATACGTCTGTGTAAGCTCTCAGTCGTACAGGAGTGGTCCATCGATGAGAAGGTTTCTTCAGCCGTCATCTGTACTTTTTGAGTGAGTGATGCGCAAGTGTCCTGTTTTATAAATCTTTCATTGTACAGTTTTTTTCCGGTGTATAAGGTGCACCCAAAAGCCTTCATTTTCTTCAAAAGATGGCCCTGCACCTTATATGTGAATTAATATTGATCCACAACAGGTCTCGCAAATACACTCAGCAGCCACGACTTAATTCCCGCCGTAAAAGTAGTGCGAAACTTCAGCCTCTACTGTAGCACCTTATAATGCTTGTTGCCTTATTCACCAGAAAATCCAGCACTCCTATAAATAACTTCTGCTCATCAGAAACTCTCATCAACTTACCCTGGCCCTTGAACACAACAGCCTTGTCCTCAAAAACCTCCACTGGCTCCTTATTCCTCAATGCAAAGTCATTTTCCTTGCTTTCAAAACACTTCATCACTATTGCCAGTCCTCCAGGACCTCATTGAACTGCTGCACACCACACATGGCCTCTGTTTCACACCTTATTTACCAACCGGTGGGAGTTCAGCACCTACTCCAGTTATGCCCTCTCCTTCTTCAACAAACTTCACATTGGCAATTACTGATAGGTTCAACTTTGTGATTTACGAGTAATCACTTGTTTGAATGGAAAAATCAAGCAGGATCCAAGTCAGAAGCAAAAGGATTATTTAATCTTCGGGATGGCACAAAAGCATGTTTCTCCCAAATGTAACGGAGGCAAGAGGGAGATCGCCCCTCCCTTACTTGAGGTGGTTGTACAGGGCATTACAAAAGAGCCTATCAGCTATAAGCTACTAAAAGTGGGAGGTCACAATTCGACTAAACTAAATAGATATTAAAGTAACAGCAGATGTTTACGAATGTGTAAAAAAATGACCCTATCAATTACACACACTGATACAGCCATCCATTTTCCGATGTGATTTATCCTCACAAAGGTCGCGTCTCCATGTGTAATCATTGGGCACATGGAGATGAACAACAATCCACACTCGTTGTCTGCCACACAATTTTAGAATGTAGGAGGAAACCAGAGTACCCATAGAAAAGCCACGCAGGCCCGGAAAGAACATGTAAATTCCACATAGGGTGGCCAGAGCTGGATTTAAACCCGGTCGCTATTCACTGTGAGGTCTACGTGCTAAACCACTGAACCACCATGCAACTCTACAAACACAGTGACAACTTTAAATAATTCAATAATCTCTGCAAATACTAATAATTTGTGTTATAAAAGTACAATACTGCACTTTAGAAAGTGTTTTATATATGCTGTGTCAACAAAATGCCATTTGAAAATTTAGCAGAATACTTTTGTAACATTACAAAACAATTCATAAATTCAATTCAGGATTGTTTTGTCTTTGGGCTTCTGGGTGTTATTGATCGATTGTGATACGTTTTTTTTATAAACCACTGAACCACCGGGCAACTCTACAAACACAGTGACAACTTTAAATAATGAAAAGGTTTCTTCAGCCGTCATCTGTACTTCTTTGAAGATGTCGGACGTTTCGCTTCTTATCCAAGTAAGTTTGTCCCATGCGAAAAAATACCCCCTTACAAAGCAGGATATCTGTTTTTCTCTTTTTTTTTTACCCCTTCCCAAATGTCGACCTTTTCTTTAACTTCAATGAAATGCGCATGCCTTAATGCGAGAATGGTGATGATCGATGATGTAACCTTTACATCTGTTCACAGTAACTTGCAGCATGGTAGTAAATCAGTGCAGTGCACTGACAATTTCAACTCCAAGGCCGCAGAATAAATGTATTTGGTAAATGGTTTGAATCAAAATAATGTACAATAAATGTATGTTTGAAATTGTATCATTTTTAATTTTTATTTAGTCAGTGTTGTTTATATGACACCACTGGGATTATTTTTATCTCATATATCATCATTTAAAGGACAACCGAGATCTCCGGACAAGTTGTGTCCATAATTTGTAAAATGACTTCAAATGACTTCTACTGAGCGTATTTCAGAATCAGAATCAGAATCATCTTTATTGCCAAGTATGTAGAACACACAAGGAATTTGTTTCCGGTAGAACACACTGCACTAGTATCGTTGTCAAAAAAAAAAAAAAAAAACTGCTAAGCTATACAGTTCGATTTTGGCAAAGATTCCACCACATATAGCTATATTTTACGTTTTAAGAGTTGTGCTGAATATTCCGGAAGTCTTGTTTTTGAGTTGATGACGAGTCCGTACGTGACGTCACTGAAGGGACGCCCCTGACCGAAAAAAGGACACATTGTAGCAGTCCTTCCATCACGTCAATGTGTGTTTGGTCTGAAAACCTTGTGTTGCACCAGAAAGAGCCAGAAGAGGGCGTCCAAGCTCCATGTAAGGAATTTATCAGCCTGTGGAAACAGGCTGATTCTTCATCACAGGAGCTCGGTGGCTATTTTCTGCCTCTTTTTGGGTGAGACATTTCCCCCCAATGTTGCCTCAAAATGGCACGGAATAAATTATTTAATCGATTGCAAACATGTATTCTTTCCTCTTCAGAACTATGTGAATCATATTCATAAATGGATGTGTAACAAGAAAGAATATTCTCCGAATCCGAAGCCATTGTTTTGATTCTCCAGCAATGCAAGACGTCTTGGCGTGACGTCACAAACTATATATATATATATATATATATATATATATATATATATATATATATATATATATATATATATATATATATATATATATATATATATATATATATATATATATATATATATATATATTGAGTCTGCACAGTGTCATTTCTGGAGCTACGTCTGCGGCTCACTTGAACGTTTTGCAGCAATTATTAACAGCAGATTTCCCCAAAGCTGCTGGCGCTTTTCAACTCGGCCGCTGCTCATCATTCGTGTGATTCAGATCGTTCAAGGGGAGGAAAGGGGGAGGCAGAAAAACAGATGGAGGGAAGGCCGCGTACAAGATGTTTGTGCAATTGCTTGATTTCTTCTCTTCTCACCCTTCCTCATCCCTCCCTCTTCTGCCATCTTCCTCTCCTCTGCTTCAACTTCTTTCACCCTCCCTTCAGCTGCTTCGTCCTCCTCCACATGGTGGGGGACTTTTTAATTTCTACCACCATCCTCTCCTGCGCAGCACCAATTATAATTCCGTACACATATAGTGATACACAAGAATACATGTTGACTATTCCATTAATCGTAAATGTGACACAGATCGGTAAGGTTGGGCAACAAGTATCAAATGGATTAACATTCTCTTATGACCAGAATTGTTCAGATTTTGAAATGTGCTCAAATTTGATGCCTACTTGACCACAAGATAGAAGCATCAACAACCATACAAGCCCCAGTGCGGGGTTAGCCATTTAAAATTGGTTTGTTGAATTGAAACCTTTGGCCGTGATGAATATTCAAGGAAACCAGAAATTGGAAAGTGGGCAAATATTATTTCACAGTTCCACAGTGTACCAGTTAGAAATAGCCACAGTGGGTATTTCAAGTTCATAAACACTGAAAAGTAAATCGACAAAACAACCAATTAACTCCCTCTCTTTTTTGTCCTGTTCTCTATTTTTTTGGGTAGGGGGGGGGGAATCATTGGTGATTGGAATTATATCAAAGAATGCAGATCTAAAACCAGAATCATCCAAATTCAAACAATGCCCAAAACAACTGATCAGGTGCACAGGCAAACTCGAACACAAAATAGATCATAATAATCGCACACAAATACAAGACAAAAAGTACTTTCCGCAGTTCAATTCAGAGACCACAAGTCGATCGCGATGGCAAGTCAATTTCGTTTCATATATCAAATATGCTTTTTATACTTTTATATATTTTTATTCTTTGCACTATGTACAGTTCTTTTTTTGAAAGTTTTTTGTGCCTTTCTACATTTCAGTCTCCTGTCAATTTTTTGTGCATCGAATGCTTTATCTTTTGACCTCCCCGCACCCTTTTAATGTTGCTGCTGTCGATTGCAAATGTCCCCGTTGTGGGACTATTAGAGGCTTTCTGGTTCTTATTTTGATTGGCACTTCTGGTGTACATCTCGTCTTTTTAGCATCTATCATCAACTATCGTCATCATCTTGAGCCATCTTCCACCCATCTTTCCATGTGCCATCCATGTTTTGCATCAGCGCATCCTTTCATCTCTAGCATCCTCTTTAACATTTACCATTTATTCATTCTCTTTAGGGATCTTGCATTCAGCTGTTTTAAGCCATTTTCATCCACGAGTCCTCTTTATCTGCCATTGATAATTTCAGCCATTTATACTCTTTGACATCCATCATCCTCTTAAGGATTTTCACTCCTTGCTCTTGAGGCATCTTGGGTCCATCCTATCATCTATCATCTAGCATTTACCAACCAATCATATTATTTGACCGTCTATTCATTCACACACACTTCCATTCGTCATGTATTCATCTGCCATACTTCTCCAGTCATTTGTCATCAGGCATCCCAGTATTTATACTCATAAACCATCCAGCCACTCATGTACCATGAATGGCTGGATGGATGGCTGGCTGGCTGGATCGAGGGATGTTTTTCACATTTAGTTTCAATGACATAGCTGAATAGAATGGAGGAAGCTCGAACAGACAATCGACCACTGCCCAATTACACATCCGTTTGGCTCATTATAATATCTGTACATTGACCTTAAATTAAATCAAGAAGAATGTTTTATATTCGCATGATATTCAAATTAAATGGGGTTGTGTTGATGCAGGTAAGGGAGATCTGATTGGCTCCGACTATCTGACGAAAGAACAAGTGATCAAGACCAACGCCAATGTCAAGGCGCTGACCTACTGCGACCTTCAGTACATCAGCCTGAAGGGCCTCAGAGAGGTGTTGCGACTTTACCCGGAGTATGCCCAGAAGTTCATCAGTGAGATCCAACATGACCTCACCTACAACCTACGTGAGGGCCATGGATCAGATGTGAGTTGGCCACTTTTAATGCCATGCATCCACATAAACGTATAACTCTTCAAGAATACACCAGACAATAATGCATTAATATACAAACTAAGAAAATGACATTTCTCATATTATACCAGCTTCATCCTACATGTCAAAAATCACAATAGATTCGCTCAAGACTCACAAAGCTCCAAGGTTCTGAATGTGAGTGTGACTCTGAATGGTTGTTTTTATGTGCTCTGAAACTAGCTGGGATTGGATCCAGCTTACATGCGACCCAATTGAAGTGAAGCGGTATAGAAAATGGATGACTGGATGCTTGCATCACACTAAAGTGCATTCCATAGCACTGAGGTCAGAGAGGAAAATCTTTTGAGTCAAATATAGATGAAGACAAAAGATTAATAAAAATGTGCATTCACATCGGCACGTGTGTGACGGATGTGTGTGTGGGTGAGTGTGCGTGCGTGCGTGCGTGTGTGTGTGTGTGTGTGTGTGTGTGTGTGTGTGTGTGTGTGTGTGTGTGTGTGTGTGTGTGTGTGTGTGTGTGTGTGTGTGTGTGTGTGTATGCGCGCGTATGCGCCCATACGTAATTGCGTGTGCGCACGAACTTCACGTACCTTCAGGTGCAACCAGCGGCATGCAAAATGAAAGCTCACCTTTAGAGCAGCTGTCACGCATGATGGGTATGCCTGATGTGGTAAATATGAATTTTGTACACATGCACTGGGATGTTTACACTACAGTGTGCAGTCTCACACACACATAAACTGCGGTGGCGGGTACTGCTGCAGTACTGAATGCCAAGAATAGCTCAGTGCTGCTTTTTGAAGCCGTTCTGCTGCTAAAAATAGAGCAGGAAGATGAAGAGGGGAAGCACGGGCTCTCCCTGGCTGGCTGTGTCCCCTGAAGCTGTTGCTAAGATTGGATCACGGTGGACAAAAATAACCCAGCCACTTCAGGAAGGGGAGGGGAGGTGGTTGTGTGCCTCTTTCTCTCCCACTGCAGTTTTTTTTGTTCAGTTCCAAGTGTGCTGACATGAGGAAGGTTTTATGCACGAGGAGAACAGTTGAGGCCCAGGAGAGATGTATGTTCCTTATTTATGCTGGTAGAGCGAATTCACAATCAATTTTCATTAAATTTACAATAAATCACATACACTACCGACTGCATTATTTGGTACACCTTCCATTGAATGGATGGTTGAAAAAGTTAAATGATGAATTAGTACATAGATTCATGGATGGATGGATGGGTTGATGAGTGGATGAATGATCGAGCTCATAGATTAATGTATCGATGGATAGATGTGGGTTTGGCTGAGTTATCAAAAGTCTAGGTTTACTGAGTGATTGATTGAAGCACTGTTGAATGGATGGATTATTGATGGTTGATGGCTGAGTGAATTTCGGTCAATGCATCTATGGATGGAAACGTGCATCGGGATAAATGGGTGAATGAATGAAGGTTTAGGTGCCAGGTGTAGAACTCCGGTCCTTGAGGGCCCCTATCCAGCAAATTCTCAATGTTTCCTTCCTCTGACACAACTAATTAAAATGTTCAGCTCATGGTCAGCATTGCTATTGAAAGCTAGAGACATCTAAAACAAGATGGATCG
Source organism: Hippocampus bargibanti (assembly GCF_051943395.1). Taxonomy (NCBI): domain Eukaryota; kingdom Metazoa; phylum Chordata; class Actinopteri; order Syngnathiformes; family Syngnathidae; genus Hippocampus; species Hippocampus bargibanti. Next base: position 15,788,957 of record NC_142741.1, read on the forward strand.
GAGCTGTCAAGGACCACTTGGTGGATGAAGGGGCGGATTCATTGATTATGGATCAGTTAATGTTTCAGTTGATGAATGATTGCAGTTGGACTGGATGATGAATTGAAATTCAATTGTTATTTTGGCTTCACTCAATCTTTAGAATGCAATAATCCAAGAAAAATGAATAATTTGCAGAGGTGTGTGTGTTCGCCATTGTAAAAGGAAACCAAAAGCACCACGGTGCTTCGGTAAGAGCTAAGTGTGCAGTGTCTATAATTATATTTTAATAAAATAAATGTTTTATAACCATTGCTCGTGCTTATGCTGACCTACCTACCATTCACATACATGTAAGGTTTCAGTAATCTTAAATCGGTCGATTTTCGTTCTCGCAACTCTGTGGTGCGTGTTAAAATAATGTGTGTTATAAAAGTGTAAACTGGAAGTAAATAAAAACAAAAATGCTTTCATTGTTTATTTATACATTTAGTATAAAATGTATTTAGTTTTTTTACATTTTCTTTTGTTACACTTTGTCTGTATTGTGACAATAGTTGCTTTATAAAGTGAGTTTTGTGAGTATTGTGGTCAAAATCGGGAGTCTCTCAACCAAATCGTGAGACCTAACATATATGAATTCAATGCTCATAGCCGGAAATTCAACACAACCTGTGGAAACACTATTTATCCTTTCCCATTGCAAATTTCCTCTTACCTCAATACATGCACGATACCATACTGCCTCCAATAGGCCAATGCATGAACCGCAGACGCTCTTTCCAGACATCCATTATTTGTCTTTGTTTTGATGTTTTTGTTTTTTAATTGCCTTTATTTTACTACAGGTGTTATTCATTCATTTTCTTGTCCTTTCAAATTATATTAAAGTTAAGTTTACAAGGATTCAAGCAATTTGACTTCAAAAATTCAAGGACACAATGATCCAAGGACTCTTTTGTGATACCAACAGACATGTCTCCATAATATAGCAAAAGATATGAGGTCCAAGGTTAGATCAGTATGTCCTAAAACCTATCAAGCGATCAAATAAATAATACAAAAAGGGTCTTTCTTTAATTCTTCAATGTTTGAATGTGTGCAAAGAATGCAAGTCATCAAAGGATGTTGCAGAATGAAAATGAAAGAGTTTCGAATTTCACATATTTACAAAGTCATAAGGCTTTCAACGTGTGGTCGTGAATGGCCAGGAGCCGTTTGGGATTTTTTAGTTTTATTAATTGAATAAACGCTGAGATTTAAAAGTCAGTGAATAATTGTTGTATCAATTGTGGTTTAAATTTCATTCAAAATACCCTAAATAAGTGATGATTGAAGGATATTTAGAAGAGTGAAGGAATTGATAGATGAATGGATCTGGCTGAATGGGTTGACTTAATTCATTATAAAAGGCTGGATGAATACAAAGGATGAATATGTGGTCATATACAGTAGATAGAGAATCCATTTATCAATTAATGGATTAATTAATGGTTAGATAGACAGACAGCTTGACACTACAGTACATGTGATTGTACTGGGTGTCATGATATTATGCAGGTGTACTCAATACTCTAGCCATTAGAATCAGAGGTGAAACAGATACTTGCGGCGGGACCATCTTCCCAACATGTCAGACAGAAAACACGATTGATTAGCACTGTCCTCACCTCACGTGGCGAACATCTGCCGTTTACGCCTGCTCTCACTCGGGAAGTCAAGGGCAAGCACTCATATTGATAAGTGCTGAATGTGCAGAGGCACATGCACTTTCATTTAGCAACACACACACGCGCACACACACACACACACACACACACACACACACACACACGGCAAATTTGGGCATGAGCTTACTTGAGGATCACGCCCCCACATTACACATGCAGGGTCTCTTTGGATGCCTCTGGAGCCGCCAGCTAAGAATAGAATGGAGAAGCTAAAAATAAATCACACTGCCACAGGAGGAAGATGATGGAGGATGGCGGGGGTGAACCAGATGATGCTGATCAGGCAAAGATGTGGGATGAAGATAGAGAAAGATGCAAATGATAAATCTGTCTGCGTGATCAGACATGAGATGCAGCCATTATCATTGCTTCTGTTTTTAGATTGCAAGAGGTGCCATTGTTCAAAACACTTTCATTGTCAATGAATAATTAATGTCATGCTGTACTGTACGATAGTACCGCTTTGAAATCAATTTTTCCGAGCATTCCAAAACACTCGGTCTCCAGGCAAGTGGAGATTTTTGTCTCATTCATAATACTTTCATTGTATTTGACAAATTTTCATTTGACTGTCATTTTTTTCCGTATTTCAAGTAATTGGTGTTATTTCAGTATCTATTGTCAATAAAGCTACATGCATATCTATATCTATCTATTTTTAGCACACTCGCAATTGTTTTTTTTTTTCAGTTTTTCTTTTCTGTTTGAGTGGTAACAATACATGTAATGCAAAACGTTTGCAATAAAAATTTGTCTCATTATATTTGCACATGACAGTTATTTTAAAGATGAGTGAGCGTTGGAAATAGTATTCTGCTGTAATTAACATAAAAGTGTGGCAGTGATTAACCTGAAATGACACAACACATTTCAATCTCGGGCCACATCTGTCATGTTAAATGAGGCATCTTACAAAACAAGCTTGCACCCCCGACCGACCTACCAACCACACCAAAAAAAGACCAAGAGGGAAGTCAATAAAGATACTCTAATTAGCCTTGTATGTGCCTCAGGGTGTAACCATTTCCTTATTAGCATTCATTCCGCCATCCAGCAGCTTTTAAGTATTGACTGAAAAAGAATGAGATCATGGATGAGAACAAGTTGAGTGGGGGTCTACTAAGGACTCCAAACACATCAGCAACACAATACTGTTGTCTGGGGTTAGTCTCTGTGCTTTTAAAGAGTTTGATGTTTCTCTTTATTTGTAAGTAGGTTCGTTGTCAGATCTCCCAGGCAGGTGACGCGCAGAGCTTGATCGTGGCGTGGAGTTGAGCAAGTCGTGCCGTGATGTCCGTCCGACGCCCGGCGTGAGCCGGGTGTGAGTCTGAGATGATTCTGCCCCGTGGTTCGCCCCATCTCTCTGTCCCGCGACAGCTCCTTTTATACAATTTGCAAGCGTGTGCTATGCGTCAGGGTGATACGCACATCAAGGAGATCAAGGAATTGAAAGACATGAAAGTGTTGAAAGGCTCACTTCAAAATCATACACGCGTGTGACGCAACAGGGCTCCCCTCCTGGATCCGAAGTCGGTGAAAGCGATGAAGGAAAAAGAAATAAAAACAAAAGTCATTCTGCGACATGGTGAGGCCAGGCAAGATGACGGTCACCGGGCATGGCAGGCGTCGGTGGGGTGATTGCCGAGGAGGTTTCGTGGTGCCTGAAGTCGTATGGGAGCACGGCAAAGAGTGCTCTACGACTGCCAGTTTGAGCCGATCGATGGAAACTTTCCTCGCGGCGAGTCGATGCCGGAAGGTCTTCTCACCGTGAGTTGTCGGACAATCGATGAGGGATTGTGAGGACGAAGGTGCGTGGGATTGGCCATGCTGCCGGGCCCGGACAGGCCGGTCATCGGCGACGGTGGCGATGATCGCGCTGCCATGGCGCTCTGCAGGACGCTGAGGAAGCACGCTGACGTCGGCGGCCGTGTCGGCCATGAAGCGTCTTCCCGAAGTCCGATCGTGGACATAAGCGATGTCCGACGATGTCCGATCGTGGACATATACGATGTCCGATCGTGGACATATACGATGTCCGATTGTGGACATACGCGATGTCCGACGATGTGCGATCGTGGACATATACGATGCAGCTAGTTGCAGAGTCGCCAGGCGAATTGGACGATGTTGGCCATCAGGGTGCGGCAGGTTTCACGGTGGGTCGGGGCGCCCACGGGTGGTGGCGGCCCATCGGGAGCTCGGCTCGAGGGGTCTTGCTGTGAAGATGCCGGGTTCACGAGCGGCTGGGAAATCTGGGTGTTTCCATTTGGAGAGTTGATTGGGCTGAGGAGGAGGGGCTGGCTCGCCAATAAAGAATGTTTCTCTTTATTTGTAAGTAGGTTCGTTGTCAGATCTCCCAGGCAGGTGACGCGCAGAGCTTGATCGTGGCGTGGAGTTGAGCAAGTCGTGCTGTGATGTCCGTACGACGCCCGGCGTGAGCCGGGCGTGAGTCTGAGATGATTCTGCCCCGTGGTTCGCCCCATCTCTCTGTCCCGCGACAGCTCCTTTTATACAATTTGCAAGCGTGTGCTATGCGTCAGGGTGATACGCACATCAAGGAGATCAAGGAATTGAAAGACATGAAAGTGTTGAAAGGCGCACTTCAAAATCATACACGCGTGTGACGCAACACTTTCAAATGCTTTCAAATGTACTGTACTTGAAATTATTTTCTCTCAATTTTGATACATGTACATTGAGTCATAAGAAAGTTTATCTCCGCTTGAGGCCCTCTGGTCACTCGGGCGCCCCCAAAAATTGTGACCATTATTTGTTTTTGTTTTTTTTTTAATTTATTGAATATTAAAATACATTAAAATCGATAATGGTACCACAAATAAAAAAGTAATCTCCCTGCCCAGTGTGTTTCAATTTGTGGTACGAGTAACCACTGGTAGTTTTTGTGCTCCCTCTAGTGGTCTGTGTATATATTACTCAATTAAATATTCAATACAATATACGTATATTGATTTATATATCACTTTAACAACATCTGAAGATGTAACAAAGGGCTTAACATGGACAACTGTCCTATACAGAAAAAAATAAAGCAGTCACAAAGATAATAGAAAGCACCAGGGAGTAAAACCAAGATCAAGTTGGAATCACGCTGATTTAATACTGTACATAATATTATCGTGGCTTTAACGTTGATTTCATATCTAATACAGACCGTGTTAAGTGCAGTTGTGTTTTTTTAATAAACAATACATTTTCCTTTCATTGCTAAGAAATGTAACAAATGTAATGTGTGTGTTTGTATGGGTCTCAGGCCGACTGGGAGAGTAATGGCGGCCTGGTAAAGAAGCTGCCCTCCATTCGGGAGGACGAGGAGGGCGGTGACGAGGAACAGAACCTAGTGTCGCGGGCGCCCCGCTCACCTCTGCGCCTCAGTCGGGGGATCAACTCACCCCTACGATCCCCTTTGCTGCCCCCTAGACCGTTCCGCGCCCCCGCCGACCAGACCCGTCCCATAACTTTGCAGATACCAATGGTCAGCTTTGCAAGCGCACCAGGAGAACTCAGTCCGAGGTAAGTACAGTAGACCTATACGCAAATCTGAACTTTTTTTGAATATCCCTAAGATCCGAGACCAAACGAAAGATTGTTCTTCAATATCATATTAAAGATATCAAGTGATCAAACATATTTCTATAATTTAAAAGTCCCCTTTAAACCTTTTATGCACCAACAATAATAACCTCCAACCTGATAAGATGAAAAGCTGTCCAATGTAGTAATTGTTGTCCATGAAAAGGGCATGAGGAGTACACCAAACCATTACAAGTATCAGACACATTTTAATATTATATCCTCATTGCTTAACTAGTGAATTTAATTGCCTTGTGTTGACAAAGTTTATTCTAGCACACAGAACTTAAGATGGGATAGCAACACACAGGCATATATGAGGGGGCACCCACAAATTTTGAGCTTGGCTAGTTCACTCGCTTGGATGCCAGTACACTAAACAAAGGCTTTCTCAAGCCCTGTGGTCTCAAATGCTTGGTACACTTATTTTATTATGGTTGTTGTTTCACTCGACTGAACGTGAACTTTGATTAGGGTAAGTTGGAAGTCCTTTGCTCACCCTAAATTGACGACACTTTGTCAAACTTCTCACCTAAGACCTTCACAACTTGAGTGTCCCTATGAAGACTACCTTCTGTTGGTCATACTGTACATGACTCTTTGGGTCACTGAAGCATACAAACCTCGCTACAATAAGGCGGTAATCTGGTGCGCTTGCACAATTTTTTGGGCTTTTTTTCCAAAAATAACCGTATGAGGATATTATTTTGTTTTTAATCAAATTCAGTTCAGAAAACAACGACTATTAGCCAAGAAAAAGCAAAAATTTAACAGTTACTTAGGTCAACTAGATGAAACAATTAGATATATAAAAAAACATGGGCCAAACAAAGGCCCAGTTTTGCTGGTATCCAGGAATCAAATAAAAAAAGAGTAATAACCAAGACATAATGAGAGTAATAAGTGGATTGGAGGAGAGAGGCATAACATAAGAAAAATATGGAAAATATGGCCCGGTGTTTGAGTTGTTAGTGCATTGACTTCGTAGTGCACGGGTATCGTGCTCAACTCCAACTCCGGGCTGGAGTTTGCATGTCCTCCCGATGCCTAACACTATCAATTCTCAATTATAGGGCTCGTCATATTCTTTAAAAAAAGCTACAGTGCCAAATTCATCATCTGAAGCAGCAAGCAATCAGTATTAACTAAGAACAAACAAGCAGAGAGGGAGGGCAAGGGTGAGAGGGAGAGAGAGACAGAGAGAGGGAGAGAGAGACCTTGGCTTAAAAGTCGGGCCAGTCATCAGGTGTCTTGCATCAGGAGCTCACTGCAAACTGGGGTAGCAGAGATGTAATCAGGCCTCACAAAAGCATCTTCGCAGAAAACAATTTGGTGTCACTCAGCTAGTTGGCGCGTTATCAACGGGTACCTGCCAAGTCATAGAACTCCACCCTTTACTTTGTGCACAGGTTTGTGGATGGTATCGAGGCCGAAAACAGTTCAATGTCATCCCAGAAGTTTGAGTTCAGTCCAAGCATGTCACCTGCAGCCCCGCCCTCCCCTTATTCAGGTAATGTCCACCTAAGCAACCACCTAAGTGAAGTCCGATCTATCGAGGTTTCACATTCTTCACAGTGCATTTATTTGTATGTATGCGCGTTTGTGAACAGGGAGTCGAGAGTCTTCTGAGATCAAGCAGTGTGTGCACAAGTTGACAGAGGAGGTGAGTTGTTACCGCTTTGATACACGTTAATGTTGGCGGTCGGTTACCAGACTGTCTATTGGTGTACCATATATGTACACTACTGTTTAACACAGGGGTCGGGAACCTTTTTGACTAAGAGAGCCATAAAAGTAAAATATTTAGAAATGTTTTTCAGTGAGAGCCATACGCACGCGCGCGCGCACAGGCAAACGATCGGAATGAAATTCAATTTGCCGGTCCAGAGGCGAAGTTACTGCTAGCTAGCCTGCACACGGCTCATAAGCTTCCACACTTGCTATCTGCAATCTACTTCTCGCAGAAGTATGTTGATGCTAACGTTAACATCGGGCTTGTTAAAATGTCACTGACATTCGACTGTTTCATCGATGGTATTGTTTCATTGCAAATTAGAATCAGAACATTTTCTCTCCTCTAATGCTCCGGTGCATTCACGCTGAAGTGCACGAGTTGGGCTCATTTAAAGGGGCGTTTACCTGTTTCAACATGACAGCCACTATCATCCAATCAAAATAGGGCTTTCGGCCATTCTAGCTCAATGTCATCCAATCAAAATTGAGCTTTCCGCCAACTGCAGCCCCAACGGGAAATGATTTACAACAATATGTATATAATAATATATTTACGACAATATGTATTTCGTTTTATCGGCGAGCCATATGCAATCATCAAAAGAGCCATATATGGCTGGCGAGCCATAGGTTCCCGACCCCTGGTCACTTTAACAGTATGGTGTGCTGCGATTGAAGAGAGTATGTATTTTCTGGAATCACTCAAAACAACTTGTTCAGCTGCTTCAGTATGAATTTCATCATCATCCAACTTGGAAAAAAAAATTGATAAACGATGTAACCCTCGGAAGTCTTATGAATTAATCATCAAGAACTATATTGTGTATGCTCTTCGTGTAACAGAAAAGCTCAAATTATACAGAAACTCGACTAGCGTCTTGTGATATCATGAGAGGCTGGCTCTCAGCGGGACAGGACAAGAAGTGCAATGGACGACAGGTTTGGATACAAACAAAAGTTTTAATCAAAGGTTTCAGGGGGGATTCACAAGCAACAAAGGTTTGAATAGTGTCTCTTCTGAGGTAAAACTGAAGACGGAGTTCTTTTCCAAGAGTCTCTAGGCCTCACCCCTCTTGACGTCCTCCTCATGTAGCCTAGCCACCTTACCAAGGTCCAAATCCAGTGTCCTGTCGTGTGGTCCCAACTGGCAATGAGTTCCACGCAGCAATCAACTTCTTCACAGAGCACAGCAATCGAGCTTGTCTTTCCCCAAGCTCCACACTCAGAGGCTCTCTGCCTTAAGAGCCTTGCCTGCCAATCCCGCCCTGATCAGCTGCAGGTGTGTGGTTTTAATTGCTGCCTTCCACCAGATGGGGCCAAGACTCTCTCTGGGTGGAGCCATCTTAGGGGGATGTATTTGCCCTCCAGAACACAGCCTCTCGTGACATCACAGTCTACATTGATTACATTAAAAAGTTATTTTTCACTGAGAAACTGGATTCCAACCTCCAGGTCCATAATACACCTGGCCTCTGCATACTCTACCGAATTTTCTGATCATTTGAATCTGTTTTATTGAAGTAGAGCGAGATCCAAAGCAGGCAGGATCAGGCTCTTTCTTGATGAACTGGAGTTCTGCTCCCTTGCGCTGGACCATATTTTTTTAAATGCTACCTTGTGAGAAACATGGTCTCTTTCTTCAGTGCATGCGGGTCACTTTCAGAATGCATTTGTTACACACACCAGACAGACTGATGATGCATTTAATATGGCAATGTGCAAACATCTAGAAAAAGACAAAACGAAACTGATTACAAACCAAAATCTGAATTGAGCATTTGTAAACATAGCCTAACTATGAGCATGGGTGGATGTTTCTTTGTTTTGACATTTTCCTAAACTTTGCAAACAAAGAATTGGGCATAAGAGGACATTTGTGCCATTCAGAGATGGAAAGCGGTGGGGAAAGTTAACACATGCTTGGCATTTCAATCACATGCTGAACTTGTCTTCATTTAGTAACTGCATTTTTTTGAAAGTCCACTTTCCAAAGTGAGGTCAACAAAGACACGATTAAATGTGTTTGGTGTGGAACAATGTCTATTATCAGTGAAAGTTGACCTCACAAAATTTCCACCAGGTAAAATGAGCATATATTAGCTTGATCAGCTAAGGATTTGTCGACACATTCACTTCACAGATGAACAGCCTCTCCAGACAAGTGTCCAAGCTCAGCCAGGAGCTTCAGGAAGTCACACGTCTCCTCAAGCCCCTGCTCCAGAGAGCGCCACATCCCTTGTTGTTGGCCACAGAGCCAAATTTGACCCCGCCTCCCAGCAGCAGCACCAGCCGTCTGTCGGCGAGCACCAGCCTGATGGCACCCACCAACATCACGCCATGCCCCTTCCTGAGACCGGACACTCATTCCCTGTTGGACAGCGGTGACGTGGAGGGCGTGGACTTGCCACAATGCCTTCTCCCCACTCCTCATTCACCAAAAAGGCCTAATTCCTCACCTCCCCCTTGTAACAATCTCCCCTCACCAAAGGAAGGACCATTTGAGGGGTCCCCAATCTTTGTCTCCTCTAGTATGTTTATGTGCTCGCCACAGGATCGGCCCCCACTGGCGTCCGGCACCCCGTCACCGTCGCTGTCTTTCTCCATGTCCCTCTCTTCCAATTCTTCCCTCTCCTCCTGCCACCCGTCCCAACAGGCCAGTTGCGTTGGCCGCCGAAGCCTGCTCCCCACACTTTCTTCACAGGACACACCTCCTCCGCCATGGCCTCCACACTACTCCGCACCGCCGTCTCTCGCATCCTCACCTGGCGAACATTGTTTGAGACCGTCCCCGTCCGTCCCGCTGGGGTCCCCTGTTGTCGCCGCTCTCCCTTCCCTCCTCTCCCTGCCTTCGTCTCTGGACTCACCGAGTAGAAAATATGGAGAACTCCAGCTCGCTCGGGCTTCTAACTCACACCTTCGCCGAGAGACCGGGCCGGGGGGCGGTGCCGCACAGGAGATGGAGATGCGGGAATGGCGGGCCGGGGCTGGAAGAGAAGGGAGGATCTCCTCGGAGCACATTAGCTTCATTGATGAAGATGAGTCAGCAGTTTATGAGCCAGGAGTGTGAGGGGCAATGAGACATGAAAATGGGGTCAAAGGAGACAAGATAAGGGAAATGCGGCATCAGCGTCCAAGTGAAGGAGCTACTAAAGCATGCATTGTCTTAGGGGTTGTCCAAACTAAGGTCCGAGGGCCTGCAATTTCTAAAATCAACAATTTATGCTACCTGTGTTTTTTGCCTCCAGTGTACAGAGCAGCAAAGATTGGAGATGAATCGAGACTCTTCGCTCCATGTGTTGATCAATGTCAATGGCATTGTTGTTCAGATTTCTTTTTCCTCGGCTCTGAATATGGAGATGGGATTTTGCTGCCGCTCAGTGCAAGGCTCATTTTGGTCTCATGGGATACAAGGTAGCGAGCAATGTTCCCTCTAATTTTTCCTGTGTCTGTGCAGACACACAAGCTCCCTGAGCACACTGAGGACTACTGTGAGCAAAATCAGATGTGTACGTATGGGCAGTGCACATTCGCGCCGTTCTGCTCCGATTGGCTGAGTAGCGTACATGAACTGTACGGCATTATTGGCTGGACAACTGTCACTCATTGAGTTACATTGCAAAATGGTACCCAAATAAATATATATATATATATATATATATATATATATATATATATATATTGTAATGTCATGAGAGGCTAGCTCTCAGCGGGACAGGACAAGGAGCGCAGTGGGCGACAGGTTTGAATACAAACAAAGGTTTTAATAAAGGGTTTCAGGGGGAATTCACAAGTAACAAAGGCAAGAATAGTGTCTCTTCCAATATTTAAATCATAATAACGTCTCTTCTGAGGTGAAACTGAAAACGGAGTTCTTTTCCATGAGTTTCTAGGCCTCACCCCTCTTGATGTCCTCCTCATGTAGCCTAGCCACCTTTAGCAAGGTCCGAATCCAGTGTCCTGTCGGATGGTCCCAACTGGCAATGAGTTCCACGCAGCAATCAGTTTCTCCACAGAGCACAGCAACAGAGCCTGTCTCCCCTGGGCTCACACTCAGAGGCTCTCCGCCTTAAAAGCCGTGCCTGCCAATCAGGCCGTGATCAGCCACAGGTGTGGTGTTTGAATTGCTGCCTTCCACCAGATGGGGCCAAAACTCTCTCTGGGTGAAGCCATCTTGGATTGGATTGGATATGCCTTTATTAGTCTCACAGTGGAGAAATAGGGGGATGTATTTGCCCTCCAGAACCCAGCCTCTCGTGACATCACAATATATATATATATATATATATATATATATATATATATATATATATATATATATATTATTGGTCTAATTAACTTCGATATTAAATTAATTTCGATATTCAGTAATGCGTTTCTGTTTTATTTTATTTTGTGCGGTGCATAGATGTTATTGTGCGCTGAGTATGTGCAAGCACTGCGCGATTGCACACACGCACTGCTTAGAGGGAACATTGGTAGCGAGCCACCCAAAAACCCATTTAACAGGCTTATAAATTAAAAAATATCGAGAATAAACAATGTATTTAGCATATTCAATCAATTCTGGATGAAAAGGGGCCCTTTTATCCATGGATTTTTCTTGATGTGGCCCTTGCAGAAAAAATTTGGACACCCCTGTCTTACAGTATCACAGCGATTGGTGTCAATCTCTGGAGCTACTGTAGCAGACACTTCCCTAGGAGGTTCATTTTGATGACTGAGATCCAAATGAATTATATGGAACCTTTGTTTCATTTTCGACCCAGCATGGACGCTTCCAAAACTGCTACATTCTATTTCTTCGGGGCCACCTTCATCAGTGGGACGGTCATTGCTCTTTCCCTCTCTGACACTTAAAAAGCAAGGGGGCCACATTGCGCCAGTTAGTACCACCAACCGAGATGAAAGTATACTTCAAATGTCATGACGTTTTGTTTCATATTTTTCATTTTGAATGTGAGCCAACATAAAATTAGTTCAACATTTAGCACTCTTATGGAAAACAAGTATCCAATCAACGACAGGGAGGGTATGGTGTGTCAAAAGGCATTTTGCTGAGTAGCTCACGCATCGCTTTCGACACACTGATTTTCAGGGATTGTGGTTTTCTGTGAAAGGATGAAAATGATTGATTTTTTAATACAAAAGCTGCAAAATATATCAATTTTGAGTATATTTGCAGCGGTGGGCATTTTACAAAATGTTGCCGGTCTGTCATACATCATCAGTGGCCTGGGCTCCATAGGTCTTAGTCTGTTCGTCATTCCTTCATGCCAAACCAAACTGTCATGATTCGTTGGTCAGTCCATCATGTTATTTTAACTGCGCTTCTTTCTGTCTGTAAATTTACCAAGTCTGTTAGTCAGTCAGTCACACCCCAGACCCCAAAATTATTGATTACAATGGAGTTCACTATCTGTCAGTGTATCTCTACATCATATGGCGGTTGCCCAAGCACAAATAACTTGCATACATTTCACAAACACTTACTAGGCAATGTATTCAACCGCAGCTGTTTTACCTCTCAAAACACCCAAAAGTTGTTGTTTTTTTATTTATTGCTTCAAAAGGCTTCTCTTAACCAGAATCCTGCTCTGCAATTATGGCTCATACAAATAGCTAGCACACCTACTCCTGCCTTTAAATGGTCATCATCTGCTTCTTGTTCTTCTTGCCCCCACTCCTCCTCCACCTCGTCCATCTTCTTCTAGTGTTCCTTCTTCTACTTCGTTCATTAGACGAATAGAGTTATACTTGGTGCATACCACCACCTACTTTACAGGAATCACTGACTTTCCACATAGTCGATGGAAGCAACCCTGATTGGATTGAATTCAAACCTGTGAACAAATGCACGAGACAGATGGGGTATGTTGTTGTCAGTTGTCAGCAAAAAGGAGCATCCGTCAGTGATCGACTAACTGGTCTGTCTGTCTGTACATGACCTGGTTAGTGACGATTACACTGATGGATGAAAACACACTTCTATTAGTGCTTAGTCCTTATTTTTAAGTTTCCTTTCCTTCTTCAGTCGTCAGCAAAATGTATAATGGACTGATAGACTTTCCGTCAGTGTTGATGTAATGCCCATCTCTTTTTAATATTACCTCAGATAGCCCTGGTAGCTAATGTCTGGTGTGAGACACTAGCAATAAGAAAAAACAATGTTGAGATCTGACACCAGGTGATGTTTCCCTCCTTCCATTACCGTCTCATATCCCAACAATGGCCGCATGGATTTTCTCATACAGTATATTTGATTCGACATAACCCCAGGCAGCTACTATAAAAGGTCAGGTTATAATTATTTGAGTGCCTGTCTTCAAACATTCAGGGAATATAATTCTTTATCTACTGTAACAGAGAATTCTATTAATTTAAAGTCCATCCATGATAGCCAACAAGTATTTAATTGGCCCACGTTAGCCCGTGTAGCTTATAATACTGTAGTATGTCTGGTTGTATGACCATTAAGTCTTCAGGGAATATGACTCAACATGGAACCTCGGTCTGACACAAAGAGGTCCACTGACTACATTCTCATCAGTGAGATACAAGCCACAATTTTAAAGAACCAGCTTCAAACTTCCATGCATGTTTTACATCTCATCACAATAACCCAATTGATTTGAAAGGATAGTTTTACCCAAGATAGCTCGGGCAGCTAAGAAAAGAATAGTGATTATTTTGAATGAAAGTTTAGGCAACACAGCATTCAGTGATTGTCAACAAACATCCCTACAATAAACATCTTGCTTTTCAATGACCAAATGTTCACACACTTTCAGGGAATTGGAGTATTTTGTGCTTGATGTCGCACGAAGAACCCAGATGCTTTTGAATAACATCTGACAGATGCAGAAAAATACTGAGGCCATCATTTTTAAGCCTAGCGATTTTAAAGGGTGCATGACCCATGTGCCTGAATCTAATGTTGTGGGCCTATTTGTCCATCATCAAACTAAAGCAGACAGGGTTTGAAGACAGACACACACACACACACACACACACACACACACACACACACACACATCTATCTATCTATCACAATCTATCTATCTATCTATCTATCTATCTATCTATCTATCTATCTATCTATCTATCTATCTATCTATCTATCTATCTATCTATCTATCTATCTATCTATCTATCTATCTATCTACACACACTGTAATGTGTGTGCGTGTGTGTGTATTCTGCCTCGTTTGGTGAAGTTTTTAAAAGGAGTTCCATGGTGTGTGCCAAAGACAAAATTGTCATTAATAAGAAATAGAAAAATGATGGTAGTGGGTATAGTATCGTGACAGTTCATCAAGACTGTTTACAACTTTCACATCACTCGTGAGCCATCCAACCATTGGTGCCTTCTCCTCCGTGTCAACACTCCTGATATCCGGGGCAGGCATTTAGATCAAAACAACAAAACTAAAAGCCATCTGATGAAACCTTGCACCTTGATCCCAAAACATATTTTGTCATCTTTGGAAATGTGGACAGACTTTTTGTTGAGGATCTCTAATGTAGCTCACACACACACATGCACACACACACGCACGCAAACACACACACATACACACGCACACGCATGCATGCGTGTTAAACCCCTTTGCCAAAGCTGGTGCAAGACACCAGCCTGGCATACGACACAACCCATGATACATCCCTGGAAATGGTGTAAGGGAGTGGGCCTCAGTACTACTGTATAAAATAAATTTTAAAAAACTACTTGGTGATGTTACACCATGTTACTTGTAAAATATCATTGTGTTTTACTTTTTCTTCTCCTTCTCTCTCTCTTTTATTTTTCATAAAAACATGACAAGATTAAACAAACTCCCTTGGGGATGGGATTTTTTTCTTTTTCAGAAAACAATATTGTGAATCCAATGCATGTCACAGCTTTTTTTGCATGAGGAATGTGCCTGCTTTGGACCTGCACAAGGGCAGCTGCGTGGAGACAAAAATCCCTGTGGGAGGTCGAACATGTATTTTATTATTAAAAAAAACACAAAAGGGGAAAAAAACTCTGTTACACAATATTTGAGCAGGGGTTCCAACAATAAAGAAGCATTTTTTGTAATAATAAGAGTGGACTCCTGTGATGCTTGAGAGAGTGCTATTCTCATTTGGGACATCATACTTAATGGGTTAAAAGTGATCGTTCGTTCCTGGTTCATCGCTTCTCAGGGTGTTGATAGCAGAGGATGGTTAAATCAGCAGGAAGCCAGGTTTTGAACAGAAGAAGTTATTTTAATCTTGTAGACAGCAGAGACATTGTGGGAGGTCGGCCGAGGGGGAACAGAAAGGAAAGAAGGCGAGAAGACGAACTGGGAGAGCATTTAAGACGGACAGGGTGCGACGCAATAGGATGTGACGTAATGGGATGTGACATCATGTAAAGGCAGGCAGGATGACGTATCAGGAAGTCCAAAACCTAAACAAACGATGCAAAAAGATGTTTAAAGATTCGTTGTACTAAATTCATCCTGTCTACTTGTTAACTAATGTTAAGCAGATTCCTTACTTACAGACTGTATTGTAGGTGTTCAAATACCTGACATGTTTCGGCGACTACTTCCGCCTTCGTCAGAGTGTCACGGATGTTGCTGTGACGCGCCATTTTCAGCTGGTGTTGCTATGAGGGCGTGACCTACCTGTCAGAACTGACAGGCAAGCCACGCCCCCCGCTGTCCGCTCGTCCCTCCAGGATGCTGCTCCAGGTAGTAGAGAGCATGTAAGCTCCCTCATCCCTGTTGATGGTCCTTGGTCCTCGCTTTCGGAACCCCTATTAAACGAAAATAAAATAAACAAAGAGTCGTACAACCACCTGGTACCTACAGCAAACATCATCCCCAGGATTTACGGCACGCCAAAAATACATAAACCCGATGCACCCCTCCGCCCCATAGTAGACAGCATCGGATCAGTCACATACAACCTCTCCAAAGCACTATCGGAAATAATAAAACCGCTACTGGGACACACGGACCAACACTGCGAGAACTCAAAGCAACTCGCCACAGAACTCGCCACCATAAAATTACAGAAAGACGAAATGTTCATATCACATGACGTCACCTCACTTTTCACAAAAACACCCACCAAAGCCACCGTTCAGATAGTACAGGACAGACTCAAAACAGACAGGACACTCAAAAAACGCACAAATCTTACAGCACAAGACATAACCCAGCTACTTCAATTCATAGCCACATCCACATATTTCCAATACAGATACACCATATACAGACAAAACGAAGGGTTCGCCATGGGGGACCCACTCTCTGCCATCATGTGTGGATTCTTCATGGAGGACCTGGAACAGAAAGCACTTTCAACAGCCCCGGAAATATACAAACCAACACTATGGAAACGGTATGTGGACGACATCTTGGAAAAAATCAAAACAGGACATACGCAACAGCTTACTGAACACCTCAACTCCATAGACACCACAGGCAGTATCAAGTTCACCCATGAAGAAGAAACAAACCACTACATCGCCTTCTTGGACTTGAACATACACCACACGGACAACGGGGACATCAAAATAAAAGTACACAGGAAACCTACACATACTGACCAATATCTCCTTTGGACATCTGAACACCCCACTATTCATAAGTTGTCAGTCGTCAGAACATTACATGAACGCACCACAATAATCACGGACCCGGAAGACAAAACACAGGAGGAAAAACATATACAACACGCACTGAAAAAATGCCAATATCCCCAGTGGGCAATAACAAGTCAAAAACAAAAACAAGGTCAAAAACAAAAACAACACAAGACAGGGAAGAAAGAAAAAGCAAACAAACAAACAAGAACACAGAGCAATGGTAACACTACCGTACATAAGAGGAATCACAGAACGCATACAAAGGGCACTGAGGAAACACAACATAAACACACCGGTCAAACCACACACAACTCTCCGTCAAATCTTGGTACACCCAAAGGACAAAATACTCCCGGAAAACAAATGTAACTCAATATATGAAATCCCATGCAAGTCATGCAATAAATCATACATCGGGGCGACAGGAAGGAGTTTCAATACAAGAAAAAAAGAGCACAAGAACGAGTGCGAGAAGGAGACGGCAACAATCAAAACAAGAGCAATAAAAGAACAAGCACAACAGGAGCACCATAAATCAACCATCACGGACCACTGCAAAAGAGAGAACCACATCATGGACTGGGAGAAGGCCAGAGTCATCCGCACCGAAGACAACAAACATCAGCGCTGGATCAGGGAGGCCATTGAAATCCGAAAGCGAGGACCAAGGACCATCAACAGGGATGAGGGAGCTTACATGCTCTCTACTACCTGGAGCAGCATCCTGGAGGGACGAGCGGACAGCGGGGGGCGTGGCTTGCCTGTCAGTTCTGACAGGTAGGTCACGTCCTCATAGCAACACCAGCTGAAAATGGCGCGTCACAGCAACATCCGTGACAGTCTGACGAAGGCGGAATTAGTCGCCGAAACATGTCAGGTATTTGAACACCTACAATACACTGTCTGTAAGTAAGGAATCTGCTTAACAGATGTTTAAAGATGTTCGTATCGCAAATTACCCCAACATATTGAATATCATATCATGTATTTCGTTTTTCTACTTTCATTCCTTTCATCACTTTGCTGCTGTGAAATGTAAATTTCTCCACTGTGAGACTAATAAAGGCATATCCAATCCAATCCAATATCCAATCCATATCCCCCCCTGACGAACATATCTATCATCGGTGGAGGTGAATAGAAAAAAGAAAAGAAAATCACAAAATAGAACAATCACAATGGAAACAATGTCTAATTAAAGTCATGTCATTCGCTACAACAGTCAAATCTTCATGGCATCCTGGATAATGATCACCAGGACGACGAGGGGGAACGAAATTGTTTGTAGCTTTTATCGCAAGCAGGCCCCAGGGTGTGATACGGATGAGCTGGTGACTGGGAAAAGGGTGTGATCTGTGGACGCGGCTCCAGTGACGTGTATCGAGAATCTCCTTGACGAACGATGTCCTCGCGAATCCAGATGAAGCTTGTGGCTGCTAAGACGGCTAGCAGCTCAGCAACCGGTCCATCCCACGTTGGTGAGGCCCACGTCATTCTCTTCAGACCGCAGCTCCGTCCTGTGGAGAACAAAAAGAGACTTGTGCCAGGTCACATGTCGACAGGATGGTTTCATTCTACACCACACATTTTCTGGGTGTTTCTTTCCCTATCCAAGTCTGTCTCATCGTTAAGGCTCTGCAATGCAATCTCTCACAGAAATGGCAGTAAATTCTTGTTAGATGTTAGTTGGTTAGTACATGTTAGTGGTTAGTGAGTCTGCATTTCTTGGAGGGCACAACTTTTTTGGGGAATGACGTTGCAGCCAACATCACTCATTACCAAAAGTGAAAATTTTGGTAATGAGGATTTGAGCTATCCTGTTGAGACAACAACTGGGAATGTGTTTGCGTGGAAAACACGACCCGTTTCGCAGATGTATCAATTTGCAAAGCATGCAACAATGTTTCTTGTTTTGTCTGCTGAAGCGCGATGATTTTGAAAATTATTAACATTCCATACTGTGTATTAAAGGACAGCCGATGTCACTTTTTATTCAAATGCAAATAAAAATGACTTCACGCCAAGACGTCTTGCATTGCTTGTGAATCCAAACAATGGCTTCAGATTCGGATAATATGCTTTCTTGTTACACATCCAGTTATGAATATGTTTCAAATACACTGTAGTTCTGAAGATTAAAGCATACATGATTACAATCATTAAAGAATTATATGTGCCATTTTGAGGCAACATTGGGGGAACATCTCTGACCCAAAAAAAAGGGAGCTAATGGCCAGCTCCGTTTCTTATATGGCGCTTGGCTGCCCTCTTTTGGCGGCTTTTGTTTAATGCAGTTCGGCGCAGGATCGGATATATCAATAGTCCCGGTTATATCGATATTTTTTCGGACTCCCTTGAATATCGATATAACGAGACTTTACTGTATATATATTGCATGTATGAATCATCTGTCTTAGACTTCCATGGATTAACAAATTGTCAGTTCAAAACCATCATTACACTTATTCACTGTCAATATTTTGAACAATCTATAAAGCTATATTTCATGAAAAGGGCTCATAATTTCAACAGGTGAATTTCTATAAGTAATCAATCATCAGTGAATCTAGCAACATCTACCTTGCCAATTTCCGCATAAAGGGACTATTAAAGGCTTTCCGATTCTGATTTGCCAATTCCATCCAATTCGAGATACATGTTTCTGTCATTCAATCAAATTTTCATGCCTATTTTGTTTACTTTTTATTACAGTAAAGTCTCGTTATATCGATATCGGATATATCGATAGTCCCGGTTATATCGATACTATTTCTATGCACGCACGGAGAAAATTACATGCAAACAGGGTCGGATATATCGATAGTCCCGGTTATATCGATATTTTTTCGGACTCCCTTGAATATCGATATAACGAGACTTTACTGTATATATTTTTCAATTGACTTGTCCTGAGTAAATTGGTCATGTTCAACACACAGTGTAATGTGGTGGGGGCTGCAGAATTGCTTCAATGTGTCTCTTTGAAATTCTGTGCTGATAAAAGACCCTGATAAGAAGCATCGTAAATAACTCTGGCTTCTTTCAAATGGCTTAATCAAGCCGTATACAAAACAAATTTTAGCTCAATCTAAATGTCAATAATCCTACAATATTCTAAGTTCACTCTTTCACTCTGTCGCCTTATACAATTTTTATTTCATTCATTCATCTTCCATGCTGCTGTGTCCTCACGAGAGTCATGAAGGGTGCTGAAGCCCATCCCAGCCGACTTTGGGCACTCACTCAGCAGGGGGCCCTCGGAAGAGGACACTGACGAACACGTACTCCTCTCCATTTGCTCCTTCTGCATTCATGTACCTCAAAAAACTCACATCATTAATGTCACAAAAAACATCTCTATCTAATAATTCTGCAATCATCATCACAATTACATATAATTCCATTCGTCTGTGTAAGCTCTCAGTCGTACAGGAGTGGTCCATCGATGAGAAGGTTTCTTCAGCCGTCATCTGTACAATTTTGAAGGTTTCGTACGTCTGAAACCTTCAAAATTGTACAGATGACGGTTGAAGAAACCTTCTCATCGATATAATTCCATTGTAACCTTGCGGGTAACTATTTTATAATATATCCATCCTTATTCTCTAAGCTGGACAGCAAAATCAAATTATAACATTTTAATATATATATATATATATATATATATATATATATATATATATATATATATATATATATATATATATATATATATATATATATATCCATAATTGTCTTATGAATAAGAGGACATTAGTTCTTTGGGAATTTCCTATCCAAATGTGTTTGTCTTTTTATCGGACATAACTCTTTCAACTATAATTATAAATCTGAATCCTTATTTAGCAATGCTTTAAATCAAAAAGAGGTCGCTAAGGTCTAAACATGAGCACACATACATTCCTCTCAGTTATTTCACACATTCTCTCTCACCAAATCAGCGCCCACAAACACACACAAGCAGATATTTTCATTCAATCTTGAAGTCGGATCACAAAATTATTTGACCTGATCGCAGACAGAAATATTGGAATCCTAAATTCTTTTCATGAAAAAACATTATCAAATCTAACAAAAAATACTTTACTTTTGCGCCTACAAATTCACAGGCGTCCCCAGAAGATGATCAGATGGATACAATTGACCAGAAGGTCCTGATTTGCTCCTGTGAATCTTGAACCAACACTGTCAATGTCACTCGGTGAATTGATTTGCTGACTAAAGTTACAATTACTGTGTCTCCCCAGAGGGGTACTGCCTGGGGGGAGTGGGGGTGCCTGTGGGGAGGGGCTCCCCCCCACCCGAGCTCAACACCTCAGGCTGGCCTTTTGTCTTTTAAAAAATGGCCTCCCCTCGAGCCATCTGGTCGTTTGCATGAACTGTCAGAGGTGTGAGAGTACAGGCGCTCCCCATCGTTCCAGTCATTCAGCCCAACACATACACAAAGTACAGTCAACACACATAGAAACACACAAGGACACACAAAGAGACACAGCCATTTATACCAATAAATGGCCTATTTTTTCATTTACATAGGGCACACTGCATTATAAGATGCAAAGAATAAAAGCCACAATAGTAAGCATCCACTAAGGCAGTCTACAGGAAATACAAAATACAGCTTTATTCATGTAGAGCTATCACAATTGATGCTTGGTCTGTTAATGAACACTAATTAATCGGTCACACATCTGCAATGGTAAACGCTACATTTAAAATAAACCCCATAAACAAAAGCTGAAAGTGAATCCTTCAATCACATGTTTTATTTCAGATGTTATCAGAATAAAATTAGGGGCAGTAATTAGCTCCTTTGTATGGATTGCATGTTTTCAGCGAAAACATTCATCCCATCAGAGCATCAATGAGGTGTGAAATGTCAGTTAACACGCCAGGGAAGGGAGAAGAATTTTAAAAAATGAATGAGAATACATATGACACCCAATGCTCTTACTGTGATGCTGCACTTCGGTGTCCACAAGATGGGCCAAGTCTCGTGGGATAATTATCCTTTGATATACACAAAATGTTTGTGAAAATTGAACATAAATAAAAAAAAAGGAGTGAGACCACAGGGTTGAGTGCATTATTACCTTGCTTCAATAGGCACACTGAAGACAAACATGACTTTGTTTGATTACTAAACATGACTGAAAACAGAGGTTAAAATGGGGGAGAAAAATAACATTCCAAAAATATATATTTTACGCTCCTATTTATAGATATTTACGAGGTAAGTATACACAAGAATGAAAACATCCACATTTCAAAATAGCTGTCTCTGTTTCCTTTCCCTCTAAAGACGTCCTTTGTCTTGAGGAGATACAAGAAGTACCCTCTTGAATTACAAATGCAAAAAATAACAAGAGGAAAATCTTGTTATTTGTTATTCAGTCCATGACAAGCACAAGTCACATCAAAGAGCTACAAGCTTCATGGAAAATAGTCTCCAAACCATGATGGTAAATTGTCTTTCGAATGAAAAAAGGTGTCTTTGTGCAACTCAAAAAGCTTCGGCCTCTAAATTCTAAAAACCAAACAATAACAGCAGGCGTCCTCCCCGAGTAATGGTTGTGACTCCCCCCTGTGGTCATGCCAGGTACTGCTGCATGGCTGTCTTGGCCCTGTCGGGACATTTGGGTGCATGTTATTTTGCTTGTTTTACTGTGATGAAGAGAGGTACAAGCGAGGTGCGGTTCAAACCTGTCGCTGAGGTTGGCGTCACAGGCCTGTGAGAGTTTGTGCAACATGTCTACAAAACCTAACTCCTTCAGCTTGTCCTGGCGCGCCTGAGAACCTAACACACACACATCGGCGGGAAGATGTTGACGAATGTACATGTGTAGTCTTTGTGTCAGCTTTGATAGCAATGAATTTAAATCGAGGTGTGTAGACTTTTAATGTAAACTAGGGAACTTGTCTTTGACTATGTATTTTGTTTCTTTGAAACATTTGGCACAATGTCACCAAAATGTCTATGTATAGTGATACCTCAGCTTACGAACTTAAAGTCAAAGTCAGTTTTATTGTCAAATATGCTATGAGATAGAGCACAGATGAAATTACTGTCCTCTCGGACCAAGCATGCAAGGCAATTATAATGACTTTAACAAACATAATAAACATGAAACCGCCAATTTGCCGGGAGAGGGGAGCCGCTGCGTGTTCACGCGCCGCCATCTTGGGAAGAAAAAAAATATATATGACAAAACAAAGACACAGAGAGTCATTCATTCTTCAGGACTAGCTGTACCTCCTTTGTGATGACATTAAATAGTTCTAGATGAAAGAGGAGAGGTAAAGCATCCATTTTAGCTGTGGATCGGGGACGTCATGGTGGAATTTGCACGTCTAGTACACATAAATGTTGAAAGCGAACACGAAGCTGTAGCATCCATTGACGAAAAGACATTGTCCCACATCTCCTGTCCCACATAAATCCGCTTCAATTCCAAGCCGCGACAGTTCCACATACGCATCGACGCTCTGCGCTGACGCTCCTTTCTTATCGCGGGCTCCTCAAGCCATGCATCCATCCAACCGCAGACTGTCCAACGGACCTTTCCACTGAACAAAGCGGGGCTGTGAAGATGCTGCCCATGCTTCTTCTTTTCCTTTCGGCTTTTCCCTTCAAGGGGTCGCCACAGCAAATTAGTGTCCTCCATCTTTAGAAGTTTCATACGCATGTTTGTTTTGGCCAAGCTTTTACGTCGGATGCCCTTCCTGACACAACCATCTGTATTTATCCGGGCTTGGGACCGGCACAAGAAGACATATGTAAATGTAAATTAAATAGGCCTGTAATGCTGCCCATTACAGGCGCAAAAAAGCACAATGGCCCCAGAGCTGTCCAGCGATGACAGTCAAATGTCACCGACATTCCTCCCATTCAAAAACAGTACTGGCATATTCATGCTGCCGAAAGGCACAACCGCTCAGCAGTCTCCTCCTTGATGATTGTCATTGCCAAAAATGCTGAAAAACAATCCGTATCCATTCCATACGACGCACAACAACACAAAGTGACAAAAGAAAACAAAATAAGACAAAAAACACAAAAAAGCAAGGGTTCTGGTAGTCAATGTTTATGGGAATTGATTCCCAGAAAGTGTGTGTAAGGCAAAAAGTGTGTCTTCCAAACATTAATTTCCCATAAGAAACCATTAAAAATAAGAATAATAATCATAAAAAGGAGAAAGGGGAAGGAAAGGAGTCCAAGATGGTGCCCGAGTAGGCAGCTGTCAGCAAGTGCTCCCATGAGCCTTGCTTTTTTTTGTTGTTTTTGTGTTTTATTTTGTTTACTTTGTGTTGTGCATCGTGTGGAACGGATACAGATTGTTTTTCAGCATTTTTGTCCACGACATTCATCAAGGAGGAGACTGTGCGGAGAGGTTGCGCCTTTTCGGCAGTAATAATATGCCAGTGCTGTTTTTGAATGGGAGGAATGTCGGTGCCATTCGACTGTCATCGCTGGACACCAAAGGGGCCATTGTGCTTTTTTTTGGGCCTGTAATGGGCAGTATCTTCACAGCCCCGCTTTGTTCAGTTTTAAGGTCGGTGCTGTTGGACAGTCTGCGGCTGGATGAATGCATGGCTTGAGGAGCTGGCGATAAGAAGAAAGGAGCGTCAGCGCAGAGCGCCGATGCGTATATGGAACTGTCGCGGCTTGGAATTGAAGCTGATTTATGTGGGACAGGAGATGGAGACAATCTCTTTTCGTCAATGGATGCTACAGCTGCGTGTTTGCTTTCAACATTTAGCTTGTAGTCAACGTGCACATTCCAACATGATGTCCCTGATCCACTGGTGAAGAGACGCTTTGATCCTCTCCTCTTTCATCTGGAACTGCTTCAGGAAACAAAGAGGGTACAGAAAGTGCTTAAGAATGAATGTCTCTCTGTGTCTTTGTGTTGTCATGTTATTTGTTATTTAGTTTTTTTTTTGTTCTTTTGACTTCAAGACGGCGCCGCGAGAGTGGCTGCCTTTCCAGCAGCTCCTGTGTTTTGCTTTTCTACTTTCATTTCTTTCATAACTTTGCTGCTGTGAAATGTAAATTTTTCCACTACGAGACTAATAAAGGCAAATCCAATCCAATCCAATCCAAAGTAAAGGTGGCAAAGGCCAAACAAGAGGCCTATGATGACTTATATGCTCGGCTGGGCAGCAAGGAAGGTGAGATTGATCTGTACAGGCTGGCGAGACAGAGAGACAAAGATGGTAAGGACCTGCAGCAGGTTCAGGTGATTAAGGATAGAGATGGCAATGTATTAACAGGTGCCAGTAGTGTGATGGCAAGATGGAAAGAGTACTTTGAAGAATTGATGAATGAGGAAAATGAGAAGGAACAAAGAGTAGAAGACGTGACTGTTGTGGACCAAGACGTAGCAAGCATTAGCAAGGATGAAGTGAGGAGGGCGCTGAAGAGGATGAAGGGGGGAAAGGCACTCGGGCCTGATGATTTACCAATCGAGGTATGGAAGTGTCTTGGAGAGGTGGCAGTGGTGTTCCTGACTGGGTTATTCAACAAGATCTTAGATGGTGAACAGATGCCTGAAGAATGGAGATGAAGTGTACTCGTGGCCATTTTTAAGAACAAAGGAGATGTGCAGAGTTGTACTTAACTACAGAATAAAGTTGATGAGCCATACAATGAAACTCTGGGAAAGAGTAGTTGAAGCGAGACTAAGAGCAGAAGTGAACATTTGTGAGCAGCAGTATGGCTTCATGCCAAAAAAGACTACGGCAGATGCAGTGTTTGCTTTAAGAATGCTGATAGAGAAGTACAGAGAAGGTCAGAAGGAATTGCATTGTGTCTTTCTAGATCTGGAGAAAGCGTATGACAGGGTGCCCAGAGAAGAGCTGTGGCATTGCATGAGGAAGTCTGGAGTGACGGAAAAGTATGTTAGAGCGGTACAAGACATGTATCATGACTGTAAGACAGTTGTGAAGTGTGCTGTCGGTATGACTGAGGAATTCAAGGTGGAGGTGGGACTCCACCAGGGGTCAGCTCTGAGCCACTTCTTGTTTGCTATGGTGATGGACAGGCTGAAAGACAATATTAGACAAGAATCTCCTTGGACCATGATGTTTGCAGATGACATTGTGATCTGTTGCGAGAACAGGGAACAGGTGGCGGAGAAACTAGAGCTGTGGAGATATGCCCTGGAAAGGAGAGGAATGAAGATCAGTCGCAGCAAGACGGAATATATGTGTGTGAATGAGAGGGATCTAAGTGCAAGAGTGATGCTACAGGGAGAAGAGATAAAAAAGGTGAAGGATTTTAAGTACTTGGGGTCAACTGTCCAGAGCAATGGAGAGTGTGGAAAAGAGGTGAAGAAACGTGTCCAGGCAGGCTGGAGCGGCTGGAGAAAAATGTATAAAACCGCGGTGAGACCAGCCATGATTTTTGGACTGGAGACAGTGCCACTGAAGCAGAGCTGGAGGTAGCAGAGCTGAATATGTTGAGGTTTTCTTTGGGAGTGACCAGGTGGGATAGGATCAGGAATGAGTACATTAGAGGGACAACTCATATTAGAGGCTTTGGAGAGAAAGTCAGAGAGGCCAGACTCAGATGGTTTGGACATGTCAAGAGGGGAGAGAGAGTGACTATATCGGCAGAAGGATGCTGAGCCTTGAACTGCCAGGCAGGAGACCGAGAGGAAGACCGAAGAGGAGGTTTATGGATGTGGTCAAAGAGGACATGAAGGTAGCTGGTGTGAGAGAATAGGATGCACAAAACCGGGATAGATGGAGGACATTGATTCGCTGTGGCGACCCCTGAAGGGAAAAGCCGAAAGGGAAAGAAGAAGTTTTTTTTGTTCTTTTGACTTCAAATTTGTGATGGTTGTTGATGGAGCTGCCTCTTGATGATATCCGAGTGAAGCTGCCGTGCTTTCTCGGCGATAATACCCTCACACTGTCCCCTGCTAGCTGCTTTTCATTAATCCAAATCAAGAGAAGTTTTTCAACCTCTTCTATTGCCTAAGACCGTTGCTTAGACAACACAGAAACACCCTTAGCAACACGTAGCAATGGTCGACTTAGCATACCGGTACTGAGATGCTAAGTCACACATACGTTCACCTCGTTCGTGTTTCTCGATGATCTCCTTCTTCTCGACGGTAATTTTGTTTTGTGTCCTCTTCGGCTGAACACTGGCCTGTGGTGGGGTCTTTTTTGGTCTCAAAAAAGCAAAAGTATCCACTTGATAACAAACCACGTCTCCACTGAGTGCATTGAAATAAAGTGGGTATGGAAAACTAGTCCACCAGCCACGGTGGCGCTGTTCGACCGTGTGGTTTTGTGTTCTTCCGCCGAAAACTAGTCAGCCAGCCATTGTGGCGCTCCGTGTTTCTTGAAAACTAGTTCGTATGCCAAGATTATATTCTCGCGAATGTAATGTCCGTAAGGCAAAAAGTTCGTTAGCTAAAGTGTTCGTAAGCCGAGGTATCACTGTATTCATTAATCAATGATCGCAGTAGGATGCTTGCAGTGTGTACTGTTTTACCGTCGTCCTCGTTCCAGATGAGGTTAGTGATGCAGAAGGTGGCGGCAAGCTGCAGTTTCACATTGGAGTGACCCTGAGGGTTACAAATATGTCGTACGGTTCAAATTTGCGACTGAGCCATAGAATCGGTTATCTTTGTGGCCTGAGTATGAGGTGAAAGGTCCTCTGAAGTTCTTTTGGCCCATCTTATTCTTGGGACAAATAAATCATTATGAGGGCTTTGTCAAACTCAACAATGAGATGAAAAAAAAACGGAAAAAGAAAGCCCGGTTGTTTAAAACGATAAGACACTAAAAACGCTCGCACCAAAAACCACAGAAGTCAATGTTAGAAACACAATGACCATTTGGAGAGGAATTTACACCTATCAGTTGATTGAGACTGCTCAATATGCATTTGTATGCAAAATCTGTAAATTGGCTGTAATGGGCTATTTTGGCAATTGAATGACTGTGAGACATTACAGCAAATGAAATCGTATTCACCGAGGGGACGTTCTGCACTGCAATCGTGTATGTTTGAGCTTGAAAGCTACGGTAATCTATTTTTAACCTTGTCACGTGTCTCGTGAGAAGCAATCCTTTTTATGTAAACAAAACATTTTTATGTAAGAAAAATATATCAAGAGTTGGTGCGTTTACTTTAATTTTAACATCTCTTAACATGATTTTACCTGGGCATTTTTCCACTTATTGTTGACTGAAAATGACATTGGAGTAACTGACGGCTCAGCTAACGACAACTGCCACCTTTTGGAGGGACACGACCGTGATCATGCATAAATGTAAGCCTACCATGTAATATTTGATTTTCTGAAGCATGTCGTCATTGGTCATGATGAGTTCTTTTGCCGTGTTGCCATCGGCGATGTTAGCGAGAATGCAGAGTGCCTGTTCAATGACATTGTTTGAATACAAGTTACAAAAAAAAAACAGCAGCAGACATCCTGTAAAAATAACGACTGTTAGGCTCCTCCCACCTGCTCTTTTATCTCTGCGTTGTGCTCAGCCTCCAGGATGAGCGTGACGGCCTGCATGATCTGCTTCCCATGAGAACTCATAATCTGATCCATGTGCTGACGGCAAATAAACATGCTGATGATACAACATGCCAGCCTTTATTTGCATGCTTATTTAGAAGTACAGTTGTGTTTTTACACCATTGAATAGAACCTATATTTACAACTCCATTAAAAAAGAAGCTTTGAGCGAGGAGATGTAAAAATAGACAAGGGAGATAATGTAGTTCGGCAAGTGTGCATAAATGCGGTTGTGTAAACTGGGGTTAAATGGGCGTCAGAACAGAACTAACTTTTCAAATGTTTCTGGTCAAGACCTAATGCTATGATTTTATAGGATTATACACAGTGTTTTTCATTCGTGTAAGATCTCTGTTGCAGAGATACTGCAATGGAAAGATTACAGCTTGTTTGAAATGACTGTAAATTGCACACAAAAACATCAGTTTGGATTCATCATATAAACGTGTCAATTATATTTGTAAATTTCAATCCAAAATGTTCAATATTATTGAGAAGGTAAAGACGAACTCATTCAAAGGATGAACTTAAATTCTTCTCTGACATCATCATCATGTCAGTGGAATATAAACAAAACCAAACTATTGTTTATCATGATAGTTTTTGGGGAAATCATGAAAACATGTCATTGATACAGGCGTAAGAATTGGTTAAAAACAATACTGTCTGTGGCACATTTTGCTTGTATGTATATGTATATGTATATGTATATAAGAACTCTCACAGGGCGTGTTGACAGGAGATTCCGCAGCAAACCCAGTGTCTTCATCAGCACATTACCATCAGGATCAGAGAGTAAGCGAAAGAGCTGCTCCGTTCCCAAACATTGAACAATCTCCACTTTTACCTTCTGATCTGCCTGGAACGCCATGTTCTGTGTCCACGAGTACAGACGCACATTTAGAGGATGTACAGTCAGTAAATGAAACTGTCTCCAATGAATTCACTTTAAAGTGTGTTCGGAAGCGCCATTTCTCACCATTAGGGCCCAGATTCCGTTGACCCGAAGTGCAGGACTCTCACTCTGGGTCAGACTGCATAGTAGTTCTACGACACCTGATTCAAGGATAGGCTGCATTCATGCAGACACGCGCACGCGCACACACTCATTATTTGAGAAAGAAATTAAATTTCGCGACTCAACTCAACTGTATTTATCGAGCACTTTAAAACTGCAAATGCTGCATACAGAGTGCTGTACGGGGAGTAACTTTCATATACAAGCAATAAATCATTGTACTAAATTCATCCTGTCTACTTGATATCTAATATTAAGCAGATTCTTTACTTACAGACAGTGTAGGTGTTCAATTAGCTGACATGTTTCGGCGACTACTTCCGCCTTCGTCAGAGACAAACAAGTAACTAAGTAAGTGACTGTCTGTAAGTAAAGAATCTGCTCAATATATCAGTCACAAAGACAGAAGAGAGCACCAGGGAGTCAAACTAAGACCAAATCTGATTCATGCTGAGTCAAATACCAAAGAGTACAATGCTCCTATTCTGTAAGAGCCACCTCAACAAGGCTCATGGTGACCCCAAAAAGAGCCACCCCCAGAAATGCAGGACCCTGAAGGGGATTTGAAAAGTCAAAGGTGTGTGTTTATGAGTCCCTACCTCTTTGCTGGGTGAGAACTCCAGCAGTAGGTTGCATAGTGTGGAAGATGCCATGACCAAGACTTCATCAGGGGCGTTTTGCAACAGCTATATGAAAACATGAACAACCAGAAGGGGTAAAAAAGCACTAAATGATAAAAAAAAACACTTG
Source organism: Hippocampus bargibanti (assembly GCF_051943395.1). Taxonomy (NCBI): domain Eukaryota; kingdom Metazoa; phylum Chordata; class Actinopteri; order Syngnathiformes; family Syngnathidae; genus Hippocampus; species Hippocampus bargibanti. The sequence continues at coordinate 15,818,927 of NC_142741.1, forward strand.
GCTAAATTGGTGCATTTCCTTTACTGAAGGGGAAATGTACTTATTGGTTAAAATTCAACTCCTGTTTACACAAACCTTCATGAGGGGTTTCCACACTGCGTGATCGTGGAAGCTTGTCCTCAGCTGCTGCACTGATCGCGAGAGACTATGTAGACACCTGGAACAAGAACATGATACAGTAATGCAATATAGCAGTGTCTGAAACTAATGACCAAAAGTTAGCGGACACCCAGACAACTCTGAAATGTTGCCTACCCAGCCATAAAGTTCCCTGCCCCATTTTTCACAACTTGAAACACAATAAGACGACTAATCGCAAAAAAACAAACAAACAAAAAAACAAAACATTGGTGCGAAGTATAAAGGATTTTTTAAATTAAGGGAGTACCTACCACAAATGCTCCCTTGCTAAATTTATGGTAAATATCCCTTGCTGAAGATTTTGCTCCAGTTGTCGTTTGTCATCATGGTGCACAATGCAATGTTTGCGTTGCGTTGTCTGCTCAAAGCCACGTGGCCTCCTCTTTCTAAGCGGCTTTCAAAACTCTCAAGTACACTTTTCAGTCACGGTGTAGTCCGAAGCACGAAACGAACGTTCGTTTGGCAATTTGCATACTCGGCACAGCAGCCAGTTTTGTGCTTCGGACTATACCGTGACTGAAAAGTGTACTTCAAAGTTTTTAAAGCTTAGAAACAGGAGTCCATGTGGCTTGTAGCGGTTTCCTTGTAGCGTTTGCTTTATTGAATAAAACAAACGTTTGATTTGAAATTATTATTATTGTTTTTTTTTTCTTGAAGAAGTTGTCGGTCACCCGGGCCGAGATGTTTTGAAAGTTGTACGCCCCGGGCCTCCGTGCAGACGTTATTTCAAACACTGACTATAGTCAGCGTGACAACGTGCATTAATAACTGGGGGGAGGAAGAAAAATAAGTGGTGACTTACAGTAAAGTCTCGTTATATCGATATCGGATATATCGATAGTCCCGGTTATATCGATACTATTTCTATGCACGCACGGAGAAAATTACATGCAAACAGGGTCGGATATATCGATAGTCCCGGTTATATCGATATTTTTTCGGACTCCCTTGAATATCGATATAACGAGACTTTACTGTATATATTTTATACCAAGCTACTTTGTCATCATCCAACTTGGTCATGTATTTATTTTTAAATTGCAAGACTGTTTTTTTGCAGTGGCATTGGACTTTGCTGTTCATAATGTCACTGAAGTTTTGTCTTCATAGTATGAAGCAATTGAAACATTCATACTACATTTTCAGATTTTTAAAAAACTTTTTTTCATTCATCTCCTGGAAACCTGAATCCTCACGAGGGTCACAGAGGGGGCTGGAGCCTATCCCAGCAATCTTCAGGCACAAGGCGGGGGACACTCTGAATTGGTTGCCAGCCAATCACAGGCCACACAGAGAAAAAAAAACAACAAAACATCCACACTCACTCACACCTAGGGACAATTTGGATTGTTCATTGAGCCTGCCATTCATGTTTTTGGAATGTGGGAGGAAACCAGAGCGAGATTTGAACTTATGACCTCTTTTCCGCACTGTGAAGTCACCCGTGCTAACCATTCGACTACCGGGCTGCCTTTTTTAAATATTTGTTTTGAAAATAGCTATTTATTTATTTAATAGCTATTTTATTTATTTATTTTTCATTGGTCTCCAACCCCAAATCCTCGGGCCGATCGGACATGACCCATTTGGTACTGGGCCGTTCAGAGTGACCCGTGCGTGACTCTAGCAAACCCAAGTCGACTTTCTAACATTGGTTTACAAGTCGAAATAATCAGAATACAATTAATGAAAGGAACAAGCAGTAAATAGAAAGTAATCACAACAAATTTACCACATGTACAACTATACACGATGCTGATGAGCAGCCATGACATCTGAAGATCAAGCTATTTTAACAAGAAGTTTCTCCTTTCTTCAGAGCAACGTAGACAAAGAAGCTGTTGTGCATGGTATTTAGTCAAAAACAAGGTCATGCAAGAAACCTGTTGAATTATGAGAAAAAGTCACACCCACTTGGTCAAGTGGATAGCACGAAAAAGAAAGCATAATATGCAACATTTTCTGACAACTTTTGCAAACAATGAACACGCTTAGTCCATTCTCTTCGAGTCACTTATAAATCTGATAGTGCTAAAAGCAACACGTATCCAGCCACTGACCTGTCTCATTGAATCATCGATCAACAAAAACATTATGTGGAATGTCCACTGAGGTGCATCGTGAGCAATTATCCACTAAAAATGTTGGTGTATCCTGAATGTGTAATGCTGGTATTCCATTACTCCCCAAGACTGTGCACACAAGAGTTCAAATATGTTCTCACCTTACAGCTGCCAAGCGAACTTTAATGCTGGACTCTGACAGGCCGCTGACGATCCTGTCCATCATGTTCTCTGTCTCTGTGATCTTGACAAAGGGATACAACAAGAATGATACATGTATTGTGTACAATCATTACAATTATTATTTCAGCAAAAATATTTGCGGGGAACAGGCTTGTCGCAAATAGTTAAAACCCACAACCCTCAAAAATGTTTTACAGCAGCTTGTAGATACAGGACACATGCAAAGCCGGGGCAGGGATGCATCTGGAAAATTAAAAAAGCGGGCCAATTGGCGCCCTAGGGTCTGAAAAGGGGGTCAAATTCTAAAATTGATGGGGCCCGATTTAACTAGATTGCCGAAGTACAGGATATATACATTAGTATATTTCTAAATTGCAAATGAAAAACCATTATTTCACTAGAATCTATTGTTCTAATATATCAACAATTTTAATTTAAGTCAAATAATTTATTTATACATAAAATAAATAAACATTTTAAAATTTCTTTAATTACTACACAATCAATCCTGTGCTATTTTAATACTTTACGGTATTAAAGAGAAGACAAAGAGAACAGAGTTAGCACAATATTTCTTACTGGTGTCTTTGCTTTGAAGAGCTCCAATGTGCTGCAACTGCTCTGAAATCATTACCATTATCCACCGAATTCGAATAATTATTATCATCGAATTGTCACTACCCTCTGCAGACTTATTTGATTGTTTCTTTAAAAAAACGAGAATATGTTTGTTTGTTGCCCCTTTTAGAGTTTTACTCATGTTCTAAGCTCCATATTGCAACAGTCCGCCATGTTTGATGTAAATAATGCAATGAACCACGGGTAAATGAATATTCGAGTCGTCTTTTCGGCAGTTTCCGGCGGATCACGAAAAAGGCAGAGATGATCTCTACCATGACTTTGGAATGCACTGAAACAAATGCAAGGTGATTATGGCTAGACATCGGTAAGGCAAGAAGGCAGATGTCGAGGTACTCTGAATGAAAACAAACAGTTTTCAATTGCTGTTTAACTACATTTGTTTCTTTAGCCAAGTTTGTTTTATATGGCGCAGATCATGTCGCAATATGCGCTAATCGTAATAGACTTGCGCCGGTGCTAGCGCAGTCGAGTTCCAAAGTAGCGCAGGTGGCTGTCAAAAAAGCGTAAATGGTTGCGGCCCAGATGCATCCCTGCAAAGCTGCAAAAAAGCACTTTTGTTTATATTAAACTTCAATTTACTTAAAACTTGCTCATTGTCAGTTTTCACCAAAACACTTGATGGTGATGGAGATGATGCGATAGTAACCCATGTATCACTTTGGCCTCAGCACAAAAAGAGGTAAATTTCTGAATCCTGAACCACTTATATGCTGACTGCATTCGGAAACAGCATGGAGAGCAAACCTTCTTGCGGATGTCCTCGTCATTCGAACCCAATGAGGCGTACAGTTTGAAAGCTGCTTGCCTTAGCTCATGTGCATGCTTCAGATCGTGGTCCAACTGCACAGAGAGCAAACTGTCAAAAACCCGATGTAAAATGTGAATCCAAGTTCCACCTATTGCAACCCACCCTCTTAATATCGGCAATAGCTGACACGGAGCTGGGGTACTTGAAGTAGTCAGCCAACATCGCTACTAGGTGGTCAGTGGTACTGGCGATCCGCTGCAACTCCACATCGGGCTCCATGAGGAAGGCCAATGTTTCTGCTCCCTCCACTCGCTCCTCCAGCAGGTGCTCCTTGCTGCACATGCGCACCAGACAAGGCAGCGTCTGCACCAGCAATAAATGCAGAATGTCACAAACAAACACCTCAAAATATATCAGTGAACAAAAGAGAAAAGTGCATCACCTTAAGGACAATGCAGCCATCATCTGTCCTGATGGCGCCTGCTCGACACATGTATGTGAGACTGCAGCAGAAAGAGTGTGTCAAAAGAGATTCCAGGAGAAACATGTCATCTGCAATCTGCTCACCATTTGGCTGACGTTAGCTGCATTTCGATGGGCTGATCCCTTTGCATCATTCGGACAAATACCTGAGACAACAGCTCGCCGTCGACCAGCACTGCAAGTATTCACACAATCTTATCATGCTCAATTATGGCGAAAGCATGGCAGAATAAACTAGTATTGGGCTGATTTTTCAGTTGTGTGGTAACTACATGGACGTTGCAAACTGTTCTTGTAATGTTTATTGTGTTTCAACACAACCAGTTGCTTTTCTATTTTTTTTTTTTTTTTTTTTGTCCCGCAACAAGGTCATCATTCGGTTGCTTTGTAATTGCATGTTTCTATGTTTCTGTCAGAGATGTTCGGTCGGACACTGTGAACAAAGGCTCGAACACAGGAAGATTGTCTTTTACTGCCGGAAGGGGATTCAGCTATTCATGACCGACGGCCCAATTCTGCAGCCCTCTGCCAAGCTATTTATTTAGAGTATGTGCAAATTTAAGTGATACATTAGTAAAACACAGTCTTCTGGATTTGAATACCACACCCCTGGACATCCCAAGCAACAACATCCATAAAACAGAAATTAGCCATTTTAATAGGTTGTCCTTTCCATGAACAGATAGATTTGTAGCCTGGCTTAATGAGCTCTTCCTATGAAGGAGTTTACCAAGTCCTAAATTACATCCAAGGCCAGATCTCCTACATGAAGATGACAGTTTGACAGGCTGTGTTTGTTCACCTCAGACTGACCCTTGTGCTTCCATTGTGTATTCTAGTCACATATGTTCGTTCAACCAACTAAGCATATAACAGCATTAAACTTTTAAATTTGATAACTTCTATTCTTTCAATTCTTTACCAGTTTCACATCACAATCATAATGAGCCTGTGGCTCGGTCAAAATTGGTAGTGATGAGACATACATAAAAACATGCTACAGTAAACATGAACGGATTTATCATGGATGATTGTCATTCCGGTGCTGTTTTCGGAGCAAAGCAGAAAGAAAAAGAACAGTTTTCCTGCAATCAAAACCACAAGATCATTCAGGCTGATAATTGACAACATTTTGAGAATCGGGACTGTGCTGACTTTGACTGCAAGTATGATAAAGTGGAAACCTGTCCGTTTGAGTGTTCCCAACTTAAGGACGACAAACTAAACCACTCACCATTCACCAACGCCATGGACACCTGAGTGTTCTCATAAGCCAGCACTGAGAAACATCTTAATGCCTGCATGCGCACCTGGAAGTACAAGAAAAGGTTTACATCCATTTGCTTTTGCCTACTTTCGGTCAGCCAAGATGGTCAAGATGACCATCGAAGGTGTGTTTCAATTATGCCATTTACATCAGCCATTTTATACCACAAATAAGAAAAATATATTACAATCAAATAAAGGTCAAATATAATACAAGACAATCATTAACAGGAAAAATCCTATTCATCTTACAAAACATAGGTACATACATGTACAAATAAAAAACAATATACTGGATAATACACACAAATAAAAGCATTATGCTGCTTTAAAAATACACAGAGGGAAAACAAATTTTCTCAAATCATTTTGGGAGGCTAAAAGAAATACATTAATAATGTACTCTTAGTGCATAATTAATTTCATATTTGAATTGGAAAATCTGATTTGAGTTAAAATATGTGATTGCATCGCATTTGTTCCACTTTAAAAGACAGATACAGATCCGCTAATGATCTGCACCCAGCACTAGTTGGCCGCCAATTCAGGGCAGACAAACGAACAACTGTGCACTCAGTCATCAGTTCATCAACCTGCCATGCATGTTTTTGGGATGGGGGAGGAAACCGGAGAACCTGGAGAAAACCCATGCAGGCCAGCGGAGAGGATGCAAAATTCACGCAGGAAGGTTGGACCTTGCACCTCTGTACCATGAAGCTGACGTACTAACCAGTTATGCCGCAATTAGTATTTCAATTCTTATATTCTTTTTCCTGTGTATTGTGATAATTTACTAATATAATGGAACAAGTTTGTCAAAAAGAATGGTGATTTAAAATACTGCTGTATTATTCATTTCATAATTAAAACTGCAAATGGTGATATCAGAGATCATTGTGATTTGATGAATGACGCTGGTCAAATTAAAACAAAACACATGCAGATATGGTGGAAACTTACCTTATAAGAGGGTGATATAAGCAAAGGGGCAATGTTCTGAATGGCACCGTGATTAAACAGAACTGTCTGATGCTCTGGAGTCTGAACACAAACCACCGAGACATAAGTCAAAAAGGTTTGCCTTAGCTGTTGGCATGAGTCCTCAGATAGCCAATGAGCAAATACTAACAAATACCTTACAACAGTGGGAGAAGATCTGTGTGGTATACTCTTGCGTCCTGTGTGAGTGGCTCAGCAGCGACATTAAATGGGGGATAACGGTGGGATCCTGCGGATAGTTATAGAAAAAAAGACATGCAATGTTTTTGGAGGGTACGATAGGGATATTTCAGCTTTAGAAAAAAGTAGGAAGTGACCATACCGTGTAAAGCAGCTGTACTGGAGTGACGGGACTGATGAAAACTGTTCTGAGGCATCGAAGACAAGCCTCAATAAAAATTAGGTCGGGACACAAGAGACCTGCAAGCAACAAGAAAGAAGTTACCACTGATGATAATGACGATTCTCCTGTAGATCGGAAGATACTTGTGCCCTAACCTTGAAGAAGGGCGGGGATGATGTGGCAGTCAACCAGGGACTTGATATTGTTCTCAGTGCCCATGGCCAGGCTGCCCAGCACCACTGCACACTCCGTCCTATGCTCAAGGCTGGAGGAGCTCTGTTGCAGAAGGTACAATAACCTACAAAGAGAGAGACATGTGCACAGACACAAACATTAGACTTAAAGGACAACATCACGTTTTCGTTTCCTAACTGACATCAGAAAAACGTTTTATAGCATCTAAAATACCCAAAACACGCAGTATATTTTTAGTCAAATGCAAAACACCAATAAAAATTACAATACTTCAAATTGAACCCGGAAGTGGCCAGTTTCAGAAGGTCCCGCCCCCTTGTTCGTGGTGTCACCCCAAGACGTCTTGCCTTGCTGGAGAATCAAAACAATGGCTTCAGATTCGGAAAATATGCTTTCTTGTTACTCTTGCAGTTATGAATATGATTCAAATACTTCTGAAGAGGAAAGCATACATGATTGCAATCGATTAAATAATTTATTCTGGTTATTTTGATGCATCTGGAGAGCGTAAAAACGTTAAAAAAACGTCAAATATAGCTATATGCGGTGGAATCTTTGTAAAATATGCTCAGTAGAAGTCATTTGAAGCGATTTTACAAATTATGGACACAACTTGTCCGGAGACGTCGGTTGTCCTTAAATTTTATCGAGGATTATCAACAAGTACCTGGGTGTTCTTCTGAACGATAAACCTGACTGGTCTACTAACACGGACAATCTGATCAGGAAGGGACAGAGCCACCTCTTCCTACTCAGAACTGAGGTCTTTTCGGGTTCAGAGGTCACTCCTTAAGACCTCCTTTGACTCTGGTGGCCTTGGCCATCCATTATGGCAGGGGTCGGGAACCTTTTTGACTAAGAGAGCCATAAAAGTAAAATATTTAGAAATGTTTTTCAGCGAGAGCGGCTACTTTTCAACAAAATATCAGAATGTATTATTTAAAATAACTTTGTGATAGTACTCACCGTTAACATGGATGGTTTTTCGTTCCTCGTGTTTGGTAAAAATCCAGGAAAACGATCGGAATGAAATTCAATTTGCCGGTCCAGAGGCGAAGTTACTGCTAGCTAGCCTGCACACGGCTCATAAGCTTCCACACTTGCTATCTGCAATCTACTTCTCGCAGAAGTATGTCGATGCTAATGTTGACATGGGGCTTGTTAAAATGTCACTGACATTCGACTGTTTCATCGATGGTATTGTTTCATTGCAAATTAGAATCAGAACATTTTCTCTCCTCTAATGCTCCGGTGCATTCACGCTGAAGTGCACAAGTTGGGCTCATTTAAAGGGCCGTTTACCTATTTCAACACGACGGCCACTATCATCCAATCAACATGGCGCTTTCGGCCATTCTAGGTCAGTGTCATCCAATCAAAATTGCGCTTTCCGCCAACTGCAGCCCCAACGGGAAATGAACGACGAAAAAAACGACAATATGTATTATAATATGTAATATTTATCGGCGAGCCATATGCAATCATCAAAAGAGCCATATATGGCTCGCGAGCCATAGGTTCCCGACCCCTGCATTATGGGATTGTCTGCTGGTCAGGCAGCATCACAACCCGGGACAGAGAGACACTGGAGCAACTGGTCAGAAACGTCAGTTCTGTCCTGGGCTGCTCCCTGGAGTACTTGGACCAGGTGGGCAACACAAGGATGCTAGCGAAACTAAAATCTATGATGAACGGTCCATCCCACCCCCTCCAGCCCACCCTGACAGCACTGAGTAGCTCCTTCAGCCAAAGACTCTTACACTTGCGCTGCAAGGAGAGATACCGCCGCTCCTTCCAACCGACTGCTTTCAGGTTTCTAAATAAACACGTGTAAAGCTGGACTCACCTCATCCATACATTGTAAATAGCACAGCCACCTTATGCAGTTGCAAATATGATGATATCTAGATGCTATATTTTATACTGCATTCCGCATGGTGTATTCTTTTGTATTCTTTTTCTGAAACATTCATTTTGTGCATGTCATACTTTTCCCCATCGTGGGACTATTAAAGGTTTTCTCATGATTATTCTTATAATTCTTATTACTTGGCTTCTCCTTGTGGTTGATCTATCAGATGTTGGTATTATGCCTTTAAATCAGAATGCACCCAGAACTGAAGAGTGAGAAGAAAGATACGGTGAAAAAGGGGTGCATACCTTGGCACAGCTCCCAGGACAATCAAATTGGCTTTCTGCTTATTGTTCCCAATCACGGCATTCTTCATGTCTCTACAGAAAGAAACACATTTTGCAAGGACTTTAAAGAATGCCAATCGTGTTAATGGAGATGTGTCTTTCGTTATTGTTTTGGGGGACAGGCAAAGACAGAAGCTAAATGCATGAGTACATCGTTTATGTAATGTAATTGCTGCATGAGTATGTTCATGGATATGTTTCCTGCTTTCGGAAAGTTGGCCAAACACTATCAAAAGGCACGGGGCTGGTTGAAATATGCAGGTGGTGGGAGGTTATAACCAGAGGTTGCTCCTTCTCTCCAGAGGTTAAAAATAAAAAAGGGAAAATTAATTCTAACTGAAAATGTTATTTTTAAAAAGAACAAGAGGTAGCAACTTTCTGTTTTAATGACAAGTGGTACAGACTTTACTACTCTGATCGCGTTTCGATTGTGATGTCAACACATCGGTAATCGTGTAATTTTCACTTGAGAAGGAGGGAGTGCCGCTTACAGGAACATATGAGTGTGCCAAATTCAACAGGTCTGTCCACTTAATATATGTATTTATTTTTCTTTTGGCTTTTCTATATGTAAAATATCTTCAGAATTTCTGAAAGCTCTACTTTGGTAAGTGAGGGGCCTTCAGTAGAGGTTAAGAAAGTCAGGTTTGAAATATAGGGGTGCAAACAATTTTGTGGAGTGTTCATACGTAAAAAGCTGCTTACTAAAGAGAAGCGTGCTAACCCCGGTGCAGCCCCACTTGTGTTCATAGGTCAGTTTTTGCGGCCGAGCAATGCAATACTAATACAGAATTAAAACATGCACATGCATTAAGTTGTCTTTCTTTTGCCCACCTTGTTTGTGACATATCGAAAAAACATGGATTATTACTTCTGCAGATAAATCAACGCTGTGTTTTATCAGACACCGTAAAAGAGAGAGAGAAAAGGAAATATTGCGGAAGTACAACAGAGCACGAAATACCGTATGTAATCAACTCTTCTTACACACTGGAAATCTAGCGCTATTGCTATTCAATGACATCAGCGACCATCCAATGTCATTTCAACTTCAATCACATTCGTGCCAACTTTAATATTATCTGAAGTTGTGCAATGCAAATGTTGAAATTGAAACTCCATATTTGTTGATGTGAGATGAACATACATGACTCCCTGCAGCACTTTCTGTGGGTCTGGGTCAAACAGTCGGTCCACATAATGGCGACTCGTGGCAGTGACCTCCTAAAATACAGCAAAACACGTGTGTGTAAAACATAGCAGGTACTTTTTTTTCAAAATTAGAGTCAAAGAAAGTGTATGTAAATGCTCTAGTAAATGAACCATAAGGACAAAATGGTGGAAGTTGGAAAAGGAAGAGTGTTGCATGACATTCAGGAAGGAGGTAAGAATAGTACTGGGTGGGAAAGAGGTCCTTCCCATATGACTGGCAAACTATAGCGAACATAATCAGAGAGACAGGTCGAAAAGTACTTGGTGTATCGAGTGGAAGAAAGGTAGAAAGGAGACTTGGTGGTAGAATGGGGAGGTGCACAAGTCTATACAGAGAAAGAGGTTAGCAAAGATGAAGTGGGACACTGAGAGGACGGACGAGAGTAGACAGCAATACAAGGAGATGCAGCGCACGGTTAAAGTAAAGGTGGCAAAGGCCAAACACGAGGCCTATGATGACTTGTATGCTAGGCTGGAATGCAAGGAAGGCGAGACTGATCTTTACAGGCTGGAGAGACAGAGCGACAAAGATGGTAAGGACCTGCAGCAGGTTAGGGTGATTAAGGATAGAGATGGCAATGTATTAACAGGGGCCAGTAGTGTGATGGCAAGATGGAAAGAGAACAGTGAGACCTCAACTTACAAACTTTTTGTCTTACAAACGTCAAATTTATGAAAATTAAACCTTATAATAAGCACTATTTTCATAATACACACCCACCACGGCTGGCGGAGTGATCTTCGGCGGAAGCACACGACCGAACAGCATAGTTACCAACAGTCCTTATGGAAGGTGACACTCCTTCCATAAGCCATCAATGACCATCAAAAAAGTAAATAAAACTTTATTTTACAGCACAGTTTATTTCTTTATTTACAGTCGTCATGTAATGCGCCTCTCTTTCCAAACAGCAATTCCCTTTGACCTTCGACGCCATTCCATCAAGCCATAAATGACCATCACAAATGTAAATAATGTGACTTTATGATACAATGCAGTGTATTTCTTTCATAACAATACAATAGCACATTATTATACTTAAGGCTTATTTAGTTAAAAAGTATATTTTATGGAAACCCGGGAACGGATTATTCCCATTTTAATGGTTTCCTATGGGAATTTTTTTTTTGAGATACACACTTTTCGCCTTACACACTCTGTCTGGGAACCAATTAAGTTTGTAAGTTGAGGTCTCACTGTACTTTGAAGAGTTGATGAATGATGAAAATAAGAAGGAACAAAGAGTAAAAGATGTGACTGTTGTGGACCAAGACGTAGCAAACATTAGCAAGGCGCTGAAGAGGGTGAAGGGGGAGAAGGCACTCGGGCCTGATGATTTACCAATCAAGGTATGGAAGTGTCTTGGAGAGATGGCGGCGGTGTTCCTGACTGGGTTATTCAACAAGATCTTAGATGGTGAACAGATGCAGATGAAGAATGGAGACAAAGTGTACTTGTGCCCATTTTTAAGAACAAGGGAGATGTGCAGAGTTGTACTAACTACAGAGGAATAAAGTTGATGAGCCATACAATGAAACTATGGGAAATAGTAGTTTCAGCTAGACTAAGAGCAGAAGTGAACATTTGTGAGCAGTAGTATGGCTTCATGCCAAAAAAAAAGAGTATAACAGATGCAGTGTTTGCTTTAAGAATGCTGATGACATGACAGGGTGCCCAGAGAAGAGCTGTGGTATTGCATGAGGAAGTCGGGAGTGACAGAAAAGTATGTCAGAGCGGTGCAAGACATGTATCATGACTGTAAGACAGTGGTGTGGTGTTCTGTCGGTGTGACGGAGGAATTCAAGGTGGAGTTGGGACTCCACCAGGGGTCAGCTTTGAGCCCCTTCTTATTCGCTATGGTGACGGACAGGCTGACAGACAATGTTAGACAAGAATCTATTTGGACCATGATGTTTGCAGATGACATTGTGATCTGTTGCAAGAACAGGGAACAGGTGGCGGAGAAACTAGTGATGTGGATGTATGCCCTGGAAATGAGAGGAATGAAGATCAGTCGCAGCAAGACGGAATATACAGTAAAGTCTCGTTATATCGATATTCTCGGGAGTCCGAAAAATATTGATATAACCGGGACTATCAATATATCCGACCCTGCGCGCATGTAATTTTCTCCTTGCGTGCATAGAAATAGTATCGTAATAAGCGGTACTATCGATATAACCGATATCGATATAACCGATATCGTATGTGTGTGAATGAGAGGGATCCAAGTGCAAGAGTGATGCTACAGGGAGAAGATATAAAAAGAGTGGAGGATTTTAAGTACTGTACTTGGGGTCAACTGTCCAGAGCAATGGAAAGTGTGGAAAAGAGGTGAAGAAGCGTGTCCAGGCAGGCTGGAACGGCTGGAGAAAAATGTCACGTGTGATAGAAGGGTTTCAGCTAGGATGAAAGGAAAAGTGTATAAAACGGTGGTGAGACGAGCCATGATGTTTGGACTGGAGACAGTGCCACTGAAGAAAAGACAGGATGCAGAGCTGGAGATAGCAGAGCTGAAGATGTTGGGGTTTTCTTTGGGAGTGACCAGGTTGGATAGGATCAGGAATGAGTACATTAGAGGGACAACTCATATTAGAGGCTTTGGAGAGAAAGTCAGAGAGGTCAGACTGAGATGGTTTGGACATGTCCAGAGGAGAGAGAGTGACTATATCGGGAGAAGGATGCTGAGCCTTGAACTGCCAGGCAGGAGACCGAGAGGTTCATAGATGTTGTCAAAGAGGGCATGAAGGGAGCTGGTGTGACAGAAGAGAATGCACAAAACCGGGTTAGATGGAGGACATTGATTTGCTGTGGCGACCCCTGAAGCCGAAAGGAAAAGAAGAGATATGAACCATAAGGCTTAAGCTGCAACAACTCATTAAGTGTAGAAAAATGTGGGCATGTCGGTTGGAGGCAACTAACCTCCAACTAAATTTGCATAATGCTAGTATAAAAAGGACCACTGGTAAAATTACGGTTCATAAACATATAATTACTGTAGTTATCTTTCGCATGAGCGTGGCTGTGGTTACGTGAATCGATACATATCGTATTCGTGCAATGCATAAACTACTGTTCAATATGAACTGTTTTGACAATTCATAGCAATTAGCTGCTAACTCATTCCAGGTTACACTGACAGCTTGTCAAACGCTCGCGTTGCTTCATAAAATAGCCGACAGCAGGAGAAGACAGTTAATCGTCGTTCTAGTTTCACAAGTTCTCAACGTCCCCGCCTGTCCGGGCGAGCTTCACTGGGGGAAAAAAAAGAGTACTCAAACACGACACTCCACTACACTACATTAGTAGACGACAGTAGGCGGGCCAACATCGCTACATGTTGCAGAGCCTTTGACTTAGCCTTTGTGCTAACAGGGTACATGCACGTCTTTCAAGTTTGACAAGAACGTATTTATGTCAACTCGTTGATCTTAAAAAATAGAAGCTGAAGCGTGAGAAGAAAACAGTGTAAATTCAAACTACGTTAATGTTAACGGTGACACTCACAGACAACACACTGATGCGGAGAGGGGCCTCCAACAAACACGCCATCTCTCGTCCGCTGATCGAGCGCCCCAATCGGCGCAACGCTTTGCAGACACCCCACCCCCAGATTAGCTTTAGGCAGCCTCTTAAAAAAGAAATGCAGTTAAATCGATCACGTTTTAGTTTGCGTTTGATTTTATTTTTATGTGGGGTCTATCCTCCAGCAGACACAAATGTAATTGCGAGCTTTAAAGTAAGACCGCTAACTTGGTGTATAGTCTGACAGGCAGAGGTATGTCCGTCAAGTAAACATAAGCGTGACGTAATAGGGTTATCATGAAGTAGATTCGTCACATTAAACTGCCCAATAGAAGAGAGAGCATAGAAAACACGCCATTACATTTGCATCTAGATAATGTGTGCACATAAAATGAAGTACCCTTTGAAAGTCTGTAATAGCTTCGATTCTTAAGTATCGAATCTGCTGCTGGTGACCAAAATTTTAGACCATTGCGCATGCCCAGTTATTATGTAAACGTAAAGTGGGAAATTTCGTTGTGTACTTGAACAGTTTTAGAGCAAAATGTCTACTTTTTGATCGTGATTTGCGGTACCCACAGCGTGTAAGAGCCAGCCGGTGCCCTACTTGCCCCATAACGTCTCTGTGAGTCATTTTTTATTACTTCAAAGAGCAATCATGTAAATAGCGTGTGTTTTGCCAATGTTCTCATGAATGGACATATCGACTCGAAATGAGCAATATAACCAAAACATTGCGCTGTTATTGGTCCTTTTTAGTAGCGGTGTGAAGACAATATTTATTAGAACCCGTTTGAATTACTGTGTATGTATTTGCTGTCTATATTTAATATGCATTTACTGGTGGAGCGTTACGGGATTTGTTCATATAGGAACATATCATAAATACAATCTCATGCATTCCGATCATAGTGCTTGGGTCCTTCTCCTTGTATTCTTATCTAAATTTGCACATGTGGCTCAATTTCTCAAGCATACCTTGTTGCCGTTCATTTAGCAGCAAAGGAGTTGAGACTCAATCAAGATCGCCTCAGCCGGTTGCAGCCATGAAGATTGCAGTGGAAGGCTGTTGCCACGGCGAGCTGGACAAGATCTACGAAACCATCACATACCTGGAGAAGAAGGAAGGTGTGAAAGTGGACCTGCTACTTTGCTGCGGCGACTTCCAAGCTGTGCGCAATGAAAGTGACCTGAAGTGCATGGCGGTTCCAGCAAAATACCGAACCATGCAAACCTTTTACAAGTCAGTGTCCCTTTGCATGTTTTATTTATTTAGTTAGTTTTGGCAGGTCTCAAATTGGCCAATTTTTTTAAACAAATATTTTTTACAGGTACTATTCTGGTGAAAAGAAGGCTCCAATTCTGACCATCTTTATCGGTGGTAACCATGAGGCCTCCAATCACCTGCAGGAGCTTTCTTATGGAGGCTGGGTGGCTCCTAATATATATTATTTGGGTATGGGCTGTCTGACAATACACAATTCCACTTTATCTATAAAAAGTACTTTTTAAATAAATGTTTCGGGTATTTTTTAGCTGACGTACAAACATGTATACATGCATACAGACAGACATCTAAACATACAGATATAGAAACACAGACCTCCTCCATTTGTATCTGAGAATAGTGCAAGCCTCAGGTTTTTCCCGAACTGGTTTCCGTTTTAGTCACATCATAATCACTGAGCCCAACGTCAATCACACAAATAAGGATTTGCAAACAGTAAAGTCTCGTTATATCGATATTCAAGGGAGTCCGAAAAAATATCGATATAACCGGGACTATCGATATATCCGACCCTGTTTGCATGTAATTTTCTCCGTACGTGCATAGAAATAGTATCAATATAACCAGGACTATCGATATATCCGATATCGATATAATGAGACTTTACTGTATAAATATTGGACAGGTTTAATGAACATTTACAGTTGCCTGCTCCAACCATTTTCTTGGCAGACGGGAGGAAAATTTCACTTTTGTCTCTGCCAACACACCACATGATCATTCTTCAAGATCACCATTTGAAGATGGCTAATTACTATTCTCCAACTTATTCTGCAGGTTACGCTGGGGTTGTTCGCTACAAAGGGATCCGAATTGGCGGCATTTCTGGGATTTTCAAGTCACATGACTACCGAAGAGGTTAGTTCACGGTTAAACTGGACATTGTACTGTACACCGTAAAGCACTCTTCTTTGGGTGTGTTTGCCTCTTGCAGGTCACTATGAATTCCCACCATACAACCCCGAAACCGTGAGAAGCGTCTATCATGTACGAAATATTGAGGTGTTTAAACTAAAGCAGGTAATCTTCAAGCATTTAGTCAGATTACTCCTTTTCACATTATAGACATGTACCAGTATAGAGGATTTTTTAGTCATTTTTTAATTTTACCAAATATTGTGGTTTTTGACATGTAACCTCAAACCACAACTTTCAGAATTAGGTCGACCCTAATATGTCAATATAATTGTGTCCCAATAACATCCATCATCAGGCCTCCTTAAGTTGTTGTCAACTATTGATATTACATTAGTATTCATCTTAATGTCCATGGCTTGTAGATAACTTTGAAGCACAATTCGGTGGCCTACAGTTCTCTTTCCTGGGGCAAGATCACAATGGAGGACATCTTGAGGAGAGCATCCATCCTCAATCCTTCACACATGGCCGAGCCATCGCTGCCTGTGTTGTATGAGCTGCATATGCCCAACTCCTTCATTTGGGATGGATAATTATACATGTGTGCCTCAGGGAAGCCCCAAAACTCACTGAAAACAATTGAGTACATTGAAATTGTCAGCTTTGGATTCTCCCACACGCAGACGTTCAGGCGTCTTAGGGTTGTGGCAGCCTTGCCAATGCGCTTGTCGAACTTACCATCAAGAGACAGGTTGTTGCTGATGTGGGATCTCAGGTATTCGAACTGGTGTATAACTTTGAGTTGGTAATTGTCAGCTGGCTAGTGGAGTGTCCACATCCTGGTTCTGCAGTTGGGTGTTTTTGTAGCTGAAGGTCAGTACAAAATCCTCCCAGGCTTGGGAGAACTCAACCATCAGATCTCTGTTGTAAGAGCAGGTCAAAGATGATAACAAAAAGGGTGGAAACAAACTCGTTTGAAAAATGACTGCGGAAACCCTAACTTTGAGAAACAATTGAAAAAAGTAATTCGAAGCATAATGTTTATTCACAAATTTCAATCAGATTCGGATGCCCATCGACATTTTCCTGAGCCACGACTGGCCTCGGGGCATCTATAATCACGGCCCCACAGAGGAGCTGCTGCGGAAGAAGAAGTTTCTGCGGCCAGAAATAGAGGTAAACTCTCTTGGGAGTCCCGCAGCTGCCGAGCTCCTGGAACACCTCCAGCCTAACTACTGGTTTTCGGCGCATCTTCACGTCAAATTCGCTGCTATGAAGCAGCATCCTGTAAGACCGACGGCTAACCTCGAACTGCTTAAATATGTTGCCACCATTCTTTTTCATGTAATATCTTCCTAACTTTATTAAAGCCTAAATCAAATGCTGTCCCGCGAGTCACCAAATTCCTGTCCCTGGATAAATGTCTTCCCTATCGGGAATTCTTGCAGGTAAGGCAAAGTTGCATCATGTGTCAAATAAAGGGACAGGAGCTCTAAATTGACGCGGACGCCTTTGCTGTAGATCTTGGACATACCGGAAAGGGCTGGTTCATCCGTTGATCTGGAATACGACCCAGAGTGGCTCGCCATACTGAAGGCCACCAATGATCTGCAGAGGACTACGCCTCATTCCTGGAATCCCCCAGAGAATAATGGCCTACATGAACGGTACACATTATGAATGGGTCTTCAGCATATAATTTTATATGCTGAAGACCGTTCTTAAAGGAAGGCTTCATTAATCTTACATGTGGCTTTATTGGTTGTAATTAGTTTAGCTTGGAAAAAATGTACAATATGCCTCTGTCTTGATATATTTGACTTTTATTTTTCAACACCCACGTACGTCCATGTTTGGTATGAGACGTAACGTGTGCAATTTACTGCTGGACATAACATGCAGGAGAATGAAGAGGACACAAAGACAAGCAATGCGGAATTGCACATTCAAAATTTGCAAGAAGTCATCAAGTAACAGCGAACTGTCTTCTAAGTCATGTTTTGCCATGCCCCCAGTGAGCACAAGGACAGACAGATACAAGGAGTAAATTATATTTGGAGAGACAAAATACCACACAGGTGAAATTAAAAATCACAGCGCTGAGTACTTGTAGTCTGTTCTCATGAATTAAGCTGTTAAAACCACTGACCAAAGCAGCAGCATGTTCGTGCGCTGAAAGTCAGAGGATTAATTACCGCAGTCTCCGTGTGCTCCAGCTTTTGAAACAACATGGCGGACATGATGCTGTAGGCTAAATTTTCTGATCCCACTCTTTGTCCAAAGTGTATTTTGGGCCAACCTAAAGTCTTTGGCGGTGCATCTTTCATATCCAAAATGGAATCTTGCTCAGTCGACTTACTCTGTAGTACGTAGTGTTAGCTAGAAACAATAGGGCTATATTGTTCCAGCATTCATGTGTGTGTATATCATTGTGCAGTCCATTCTAAAGTTGGCAAACATCACGACTATAGTGGGTTTCATGAACAAGATATATATTTTTTTCTAAATCATTTTAAAAGTTATTAAATATACCTGAAAAGTAAGGTAGTTGGTATTGTTTCCACTGGTCACATTACCCAAAAGCGCTTTGTTCCAGCTTCAGCTGTTGTTAAAGGCCTATATAAACCAATATGTATGTATTGCATTGTATTTTGGACAGCCACCCCCATTTCAAGCTCATATAACTTCAGACCCATATAATTTAAGAAATAACTTTTTTTTTCTAATGAAAGAAGGGAGTCTAAGGTATCTTATGCTGCATTGAATGTTTATGTAGTCCTAAAACTCAATATTCTGTGGATCCTGCAATTCGAGTGACAATGACAAAAACCCTGGCACTGGAGTGGACACATTTTTGCATGTCTGGCAGTGAATGAGTTAGTAGTGGTTTTGTCAACCCACAATGGCTGATTGGAGAAGAAATTGACTTAGTTGAAGCCATTTTCAAGGGGGACTTTTCAAGAATAGATGGACATCATTAAGAAAGGTTAGACAGCTCCGAAACTAGCAAAAATAGCAAAATAATATTGCAATTTTATGAGGTTATAATGAATCCACACTTTCATGGTAAAAATTCGAATAGTTTAATGACAGTACAGTGAGTCCTCAACTTACAAACACCTCAACTTACAAACTTTTTCTCTTACAAACGTCAAATTTATGAAAATTAAACATTATAATAAGCACTATTTTCATAATACACACCCACCACGGCTGGCGGAGTGATCTTCGGCGGAAGCACACGACCGAACAGCTCCAGAGGTTAAGTTACCAACAGTCCTTATGGAAGGTGACTCTCCTTCCATAAGCCATCAACGACCATCAAAAAGGTAAATAAAACTTTATTTTACAGCACAGTTTATTTCTTTAATTAGTCGTCATGTAATGCGCCTCTTTTTCCAAACAGCAATTCCCTTTGACCTTTGACCTCCAACGCCATTCCATCAAGCCATAAATGACCATCACAAATGTAAAGTGACTTTATGATACAATGCAGTGTATTTCTTTCATTACAATACAATAGCACATTTATTATACATAGAATAAGGTATGTTGTGTGTAGTTTTAAGGCTTATTTAGTTAAAAGTATATTTAGTATATTATTTAGTATAAAGTATATTTTATGGAAACCCAGGAACAGATTATTCCCATTTTAATGGTTTCCTATGGGAAAATGTTTTTTGAGATACACACTTCACCTTACACACTCTGTCTGGGAACCAATTAAGTTCGTAAGTTGAGGTCTCACTGTATTTCTCAAGTTTCCTCAAGTCCCAAGTTATTTGCTGGCTATCGGCACCCTCAAGTGGACATGTAGTAAATCACACCACACTTGCTGCTGTGGATTGATTCAGACATAGCACTACTGAAGGCCGAGGGTTGACATGCACGGCTCGCCACTGCCTAAAATACTTTATAAACTGGAACTGTTAATGTAGCAGTTAAGTCATATGAGTAGTGAACATGCAATCTCCTCACAGGAAGGCCGGAAGAAATATAAAAGGGTCACATGAAAACATTTTGTTTTTGCCTGATTTTATTTTCTTTTGCTTCTGATATCATTCTTAATCCAATCAAGAAACGCTTATTACCTCATATCGCCGTTTGTCAAGACTCTTGAGGACTTCTTGGATTATGAAATGAATTCTGACAGTTTATTTTAAAAAAAATCATTTGATGGTGCATATGTATTAATGATGTGGCCATTCAGTCACCATTCACGAATATCCATTCAGGATATCCCACTGTTGTTTCCTCCTTGTTATCAGCCACCATCCTGAAGAAAACTTTTTTCATGTCAACTGGGTTTTGTCATCTATTAGGTGGGACTTTACAGTTCCTGAAGATGCACTGATGAAGGTGGTTGAGGAGCTCAGTGGCGAGCTCGCTATCCCGAACAACTTCAGTCGTACAGTCCCGCCCTACGACCCAAACAACCCCCAGTATCACACTGCCCCCAGCTATCGCGCCAACCCCCAGACCATAGAACTATGCGCCACCCTGGGCCTTATAGACCTCTATGCCAAAGCGGGCAAGACCGATGACATAAGCAGGACTCGGGACGGCGGCACCGAGGAGGAAGATGACACTCAAAGCGGTGATGAGCCCAGTGAGTACCCAACTGACAATTCGGGAACATCCCATTCCTTCAATCCTGATGAGATCACCATAGATGATGAGTGGGGGGAAGAGGACGGTGAGGAAAAGTCCAAAAGCAGCACCGATCCAATACCGCCTGGGGGGGACACCCACACACCTGTTGGCATGGTCCTGCCCCCACCCAAATCCCAAGTGTCACCCATTGCCATGTTGCCCCTCATGGACCTGCCTCCCCCCCTCCACTCGACACCAGCCGTTCCTCGTCTTCCTCCAGATGACACGGCAGTGGAAGGCGAGCGCTTCCTCAAACGGACCAGTGATGATGATGATACGGGAAACTGGGCCACCACACCGCGTATCAAACGCAGGAACCAATTAATATATGCCTCAGTGGAGGATGAGTGACTGAAAAAAAAATTTTGGGGATTTTTTAACGAAGAAAAAAAACACAAAGAAAATCATGTTTTCTTTTAAAAAAACACACGTTTTAATGTTTTTTTAAATTGTTCGAAAGTATTTCATTTTTTTTATAATTTTGATTTCAAGACAGCGGCAATTGTCATTTGCTGCAAAATAAAAATGACCTTTTAAACAACAAAAAAATCATT
This sequence comes from Hippocampus bargibanti, assembly GCF_051943395.1. Lineage (NCBI taxonomy): Eukaryota > Metazoa > Chordata > Actinopteri > Syngnathiformes > Syngnathidae > Hippocampus > Hippocampus bargibanti. Next base: position 15,840,280 of record NC_142741.1, read on the forward strand.
GTACAACCCCAACAGCGACTGTCAATGTTTTTTTTTCCATTCTCTAATCCCCAAGACATTTACATGTGCATATGATTGTTATCAAGCGGACAACATGAAGCACAACAAACACAATTCAAGTTCAGTTCATTCAAATCCAAATTGTGAGTTGAATTAAAAGAAAAACAATCCTCATTGCCATTTTTCAATAAATTTATTTAGGATTATTCAATAATGCTCCCATTCAAGTTTTGATGACAAAAGCCACTCATTTACAATTTGAGAAATGATCATTTGTTGGGTGCACAAATCTCTAAAACAAGTTGAATTTGCAAACATTTTTCTGTTTGCAGCTGGTGTGTTAAAATACGTTCAATCTTTATCTGATTCAGACTTGACACAAATTAACATTTAGCACAGACAATGTTTGTGAAGGGTTGTTTTTTTCTTCTCACGTTCAACAACCAAAGGACTCAGAAGCACAACTAGTCCAACCCATTCAATGATAAATTCTGTCATGTCACCGCTTTTTTCATTCATTAGCAAAACTCAGGTCTTGTGTCAGGAATCAATACTCTCCGTGCTCTCTGCTATGCACATTTGTATATTGTAAATATGAGCAAATATGGGGTTTTATGTCAGCACATGTACTTTGATTCATGACTTTATTATTGAAAAAATACACAACTGTGTATTTCTCATTGTAGCACAGGACATATATCACAAAGAGGGTACAGCAAGTCCTGAAGAATGAATGTCTCTCTGTGTCTTTGTTTTGTCATATTGTCTCTTTGCTGTCATATTATTTGTTACTTACGTCTGTGTAAGCTCTCAGTCGTACAGGAGTGGTCCATCGATGAGAAGGTTTCTTCAGCCGTCATCTGTACAAAAGTGAAGGTTTCGGACGTTTCGCCTCCTATCCAAGAGGCTTCGTCAGCGAACTAAAGTTTGACTGGTCGTATCGGCCCCATTTATATATCCCTAATGTCCAGACATGGTGGCGCCGGACACAGCTATGATAGGTCCCTACTCTCAGGTTGGAGGGGGCAGGGGACCCCTCCCTGTGGCCCCACTGATTGTTCCTACATTCCTGACTAACGACTGGCCTATTACCCCCACTCCCCCCGGTATCACCTCATCAGCATAACGACCCTCGTCAGCATTGCGAAAGTTGCCTAACCTGTTTTGCCTAAGCAGGCTATTGTATGAACGATCCAAATTGAACCTCACCCCACCAGACCGGTTTAATGAAGGATTTTGTTGTTTTATAAGAATCGCTTCTTTTACCCCCCTTTCAAACCATCTATGTTCTTTCGCTAAGATTTTAACCTCATTGTCGTCAAATGAGTGGTTGCTAGCTTTTAGGTGCAAATGTACTGCCGATTGAGGCCCACTAGTATTATCCCTGCGATGTTGATAAAGTCTTTTTTTGAGAATTTGTTGAGTCTCCCCAATGTACTGCTCTTTACAATTTTCATTCTTACAATGTATGGAATAAACTACATTACTTTGTTTTTCATTTGGTAGCCTATCTTTTGGATGCACTAATTTTTGCCTTAACATGTTTATCGGTTTGAAATAAGTAGGAATTTTATGTTGCCAAAGGACTTTTTGTAATTTTTCAGAAACTCCTGCAATGTACGGTACTGCTACGCCTCTCCTTTTTGAATCTTGAGAATTATTGGTTTCGTTCGCGATTCTTTCTTTCTGACATTTGTTTAATGACCACTGAGGGTACCCACAGTTAGTGAGTGCTCTCCTGATATGTTTTGACTCCTTTTCTCTACCTTCAGTGCTAGTTGGTATTAGTTTAGCCCTATGCTGGAGGGTTCTGATAACTCCTAGTTTATGTTGTAAAGGGTGGTTAGAGTCACTTAGTTTTTTTTGTTCTTTTGACTTCAAGACGGCGCCGCGAGAGTGGCTGCCTTTCCAGCAGCTCATGTATTTTTTTTCTACTTTCATTCCTTTCATCACTTTGCTGCTGTGAAATGTAAATTTCTCCACTGTGAGACGAATAAAGGCATATCCAATCCAATATATTGATTACTCTTGACTTGACATGAAAAACATACACATACAAATTGTGTTGGTCAGTATTCACGCCCACAGGACCAGACAGATGAAGCTTGTGAAACATATTTAGCCCCTTTTATTTTACCTCACCATATTGCTTCCTTTGTTGCTTGTTGGTTTTGTACAATTGTACGTTATCAGATAAGAGTCAAACTGAAATGATGCAAGGCAGAGTATACATAATTTGGGTCCTCCTTTTTGTTGCTCCTTACCCTCTTCTCAACCAGCTTGATTCACTTAAGAGGATGATCCTTCTAGATGATTGACTGAGGCAGGAGTGTGGTTGGGGAGTTCACGTGGTAGTGCATGAAGGTGATGTGCATTGATCTAGTTCCCACCGCAGCAAGCCCTGGTGGAATGGGCATCGGGATCCTGGAGGTTGACCCCTCGATGTCGTGCTGCGTGTGTCGGGTTTTGGGTGTCTGTTTTTGGCATCTTTTTGGCTGCGAAAACACGTATTCATCCAGAGGTTGATTTCTGCTACCAGTTGTTGTAAGGGCTTAGGTAATTGTTAAACTTAGGAGCCGTTTAGAAATTACAGTTGTTTTGGGAACAGCGAATCGAAGTGAACATAAGGCCATTCAAGACTTGACTCATAAAATAATGACTTTGAAATGTGAGGAATAAGTAATATTATAATGGATATTAAATGTTGTGGACTACAGAGGAGTTTGAGTGAGATGGACACTTAACTCACCGATGGCCAGGAAAAGCTCGTTGACGTTCATCGCAGTCTTGGCTGAAGTTTCCATAAAGAGCAGGCCTGTGTCATCGGCGTACGTCTGTGCTTCCTTCGCCAGCCAAAAGCAACAGGTTAGGACAAACGACTGACCAGGCTTTTTTTGTAATTACACCACACAAGCGTCTGTGTAAGCTCTCAGTCGTACAGGAGTGGTCCATCGATGAGAAGGTTTCTTCAGCCGTCATCTGTACAAAAGTGAAGGTTTCGGACGTTTTGCCTCCTATCCAAGAGGCTTCGTCAGCGAACTAAAGTCTGACTGGTCGTATCGGCCCCATTTATATATCCCTAATGTCCAGACATGGTGGCGCCGGACCCGCTATGATAGGTCCCTACTCTCAGGTTGGGGGGGCAGAGGACCCCTCCCTGTGGCCCCACTGATTGTTCCTACATTCCTGACTAACGACTGGCCTATTACCCCCACTCCCACCGGTATCACCTCATCAGCATAACGACCCTCATCAGCATTACGAAAGTTGCCTAACCTGTTTTGCCTAAGCAGGCTATTGTATGAACGATCCAAATTGAACCTCACCCCACCAGACCGGTTTAATGAAGGATTTTGTTGTTTTATAAGAATCGCTTCTTGCACTAATTTTTGCCTTAACGTTAAGGCAAAAATTAGTGCATCCAAAAGATAGGCTACCAAATGAAAAACAAAGTAATGTAGTTTATTCCATACATTGTAAGAATGAAAATTGTAAAGAGCAGTACATTGGGGAGACTCAACAAATTCTCAAAAAAAGACTTTATCAACATCGCAGGGATAATATAAGTGGACCTCAATCGGCAGTACATTTGCACCTAAAAGCTAGCAACCACTCATTTGATGACAATGAGGTTAAAATCTTAGCGAAAGAACATAGATGGTTTGAAAGGGGGGTAAAAGAAGCGATTCTTATAAAACAACAAAATCCTTCATTAAACCGGTCTGGTGGGGTGAGGTTCAATTTGGATCGTTCATACAATTGATTTTTTGCGGGAGTTGGGCTGGGTAGATTACCTCATACTCGACTAGTCTCTTCTCGGCCAAGTCTGCCTTGTTGCCTGCTAAAGCAATGACAATATTGGGACTGGCCTGCCTCTGCAGCTCCTTCACCCATGCCTTGGCCCTCTCAAAGGTGTCCTGTGGTCATCAACATAAAACAACACACGCATGAACACAGGTTGATTGTTTTTTAGGTTTTTAAATTGTGTGCATTTGTGCGTGTGTGTGTGGGTGTGTGTGTGTGTGTAGCGTACCGGCTTGGTGATGTCAAAAACTACGATCGCAGCCTGAGCTCCTCTGTAATACATGGGCGCCAAGCTGTGGTAACGCTCCTGCCCTGCTGTGTCCCAGATCTCAAATTTGACAGTGGTGTCATCTAAACACACTGACTGGGCCAGGAAGGCAGCTGTGACATACAAATATCGATTTGAATCTCAAAAGTGAAACTCGTGCAAACAGATTTTCATCAAGTTCCCCACAGTCCTTACCTCCGATGGTGGTCTCCTGAAACTCGTCAAACTGTCCCTTGACAAAACGCAGCACCAGGCTAGACTTGCCTACTGCCATGTCGCCCAGCAACACAAGCTTGAACTGGCAGATCTTGGTCTGCGGCAGCGCGCCGTTGGAGCGACTGCCACTCCCCCTGGAACTCATAGCGACCCGTGTGAGGGTGCCGTTGGGAGAAGGTCGCTTGTAGCTCTGCCTCCAATCTATGCGGTCGAGCCTTGTTGATGATATCCTGTTCGCTCTATCAGAGGTGTTGGAATGAATCCCAATGACTGAGATGAACATCATTGAATTGTCTGCTCAGTCTCAGTGTGTAAATACTGTACATAGGTACGGTCGGTGGATAGTTAGTGGATTTTACACTTTGATATTGTCATTTCTGTGAAACAGTCGCAGCTCCCATTTCTTTGCTGCTGTAAAACCCCAATTTTGCTTTGTAAAGTGATTAACCGGAAAATCTACAAATTGGGATTATTATTTTTTGGGGGAGGATTGGCATTTGACTACTGTAGACCCCTAGCCTCAGCCCCGGTAATAAAATAAGATAAGGTAATCTTTATTATAATTGTCTCACAATAGAGAGGACTGAATTTGAATGGGCCTGGCAAATTAAAATGACAAGGGAACATTTACAGTAAAGGAGACGTGGAAATAAAATCACAAATATGTACTGGAAGGAGCACAGCCAAGAGAAACTGTACTAATGCAATCAAATGAATTAGCTTTCACATATATGTGCGGTTGAAAAATACATAATATAATTTAATCACGGAATGAACCATTACCCATCCATTTCCAATCCGTTTATCCTCCCAACGGCCACCCACAAATCATCATTTACAATGTAAATGCATCACTTTGCTTCACTGTGTCAGTGAATACTATTTGATTGATGTCTGACAATATTGAATAACATGGCAATTCCACACAATACAAACAGATAATTTAAGATGTTATTTGCGAAAAAAACAGCAAATACAAACGCAGCATTGGCACGTCGAATAATACACCCCGAAGGCAAACATTTTCATTTGCTTCCTAGTTTATTTCCGTGGTGACCTCCGTCCGATGTTATTGTTTGTTTTGGTCGCTAGCATGACTCCGCTGCAATCTGTCCGTCCACTTCTGCTTGGACGCCAAAGATCAGTTAAAATGATAAAGCAGCAATGTCAGAACACTGGTGTTTTTCTCGCATGAATCCTACTACCGAGACGGTAAGAGGAGGCTCATAGACACTCACCCGATATAGTGTCGCTTCCCCTGACTGTTGACTTCAATGTAGCAACATCAGCTGGCTGAAGCCAAACGCTTCCTGTTAGGAAAACTGCACATGCGCACTATCTGTCTGCAGTATTATCAAGCAAACCCGAGATATATGACGAAAATATGCATTTGCCCAGTGTAACAAGAAATAAATATGATTTGTCATGTAGTGGGACTTTTTTTAAGATAAACTATGTACCGCTGGTGGGGTGGGCTCCGGGTCAAGTAGTGTACAACTATTTAACGACCAATGTATTACTCTTGCGGTGTCACGGCTTGACGCGTCCTCCAGGACTCTAGGGGGCGCCAGTAGTCCGAATGAGCGATGGTTTGAACACTGGCCGTTCGTCCGTATACCGTAACACACGAACGTGCACATTTTAGTATTTTAAATTAACGTGAGATATACGTTAAGGCATGACTAACCAAAAGAAGCAGAAACGTTCGGATACAGCGGTGAGGTTCTTTACATGGGACTTACACCGACGCGGTTGTTTAGATGATTTCAAATTCTTCTTGGCCTCCTCAGATACAAGGGACCAATGACAGCAGCGTCGTGAGTAAAGTGTCTTCTGCAGCGCAGGGCTACTTCCACGATTGCTTCCTGCAGCACTTCGTGTGTAAAGTGGCAAGGAGATCTCCACTCATCAACAGGTCGTACACAAAGCTGTCGTTCTTGTCAGACAACACACAATACATTCACGAAGACGCGGAGAGTTGGCGGAACGAATGAATGGGTCCTGCGTGCACCAACATGTGATGTGATATCACATGCTTGGAATAATGCAAAATGTGCACGGGAAGGCACTTGGAATAACTTGCCCAAAAATGCATACTATCGCTTTGCGGAAATATCACATTGATTCCGTGAAGGAAAATGGATGACCGAGCTAGCCAGGAGTCGAACCTTGAATCTTCTGATCCGTAGTCAGACGCGTTATCCATTTCGCCACTAGCCCTTCCTTGACAGCGTTAGACCAGTAATACCAACGGGACAGTCAGTTGTCGAGTTGAATTCCGTTTTAAATTTTGACTGTGATTCATATTAATCAGCTTGAAGTTCTTCAAATAAATTAAAAATAAAAACTAATACACCGACTTACAAGTTCGGTGGATGAAAGACTCCAAAGGTGATTTCGACAGGAGATGGGCATCTTTTCTTTTGCTCATCGCCGTTATTTTTTACTTTTTCATCGCTCCTGTGAACGGGGAATCCACGCGCACGCGGAATCCCATTGTTTACAGTCGAGACCAGCTACTAGCGTGGCGGGCTAATAGCGGACTAGCGGCCGCCGCACCAGACATCCCCGATGAATTGAAGAGGAGGAAACGAGGATGTCGGGCCGGGAAAGATCGCCGCAAAAGAACGAGGAAATACCGACACGTTCTCCCGTCCGTCATCATGGGGAACGTGAGATCGCTCCCAAATAAAATGGACGAGCTGGCGGCGCTAACGCGACATCAGAGGGAGTACCGGGAAGCCAGCTTGCTACTCGTCACGGAGACATGGCTTTCGGCAATCACTCCGGACGCCCACGCAGAGTTGGAGGGCTTCCAACTCGTACGAGCGGACAGAAATGAAGGCAGCGGTAAGCAGAAAGGAGGGGGGATTGCTGTATTTGTGAATGACAAATGGTGCAATCCTGGGCACATCACGGTGAAGGAAAAACTTTGCACTCGGGACATCGAGCTGCTAGCCGTTAGCCTTCGGCCGCATTACCTGCCACGGGAATTCTCACACGTCATAGCCGTGACGACGTACATTCCCCCTACGGCAAATGGCGGCGCTGCCTCCGATGCCCTCATATCTGTTGTAAACAAGCTGCAAACCCAGTCCCCCAACGCCTTGTTTATCATCTCAGGGGACTTCAATCACATTTCCCTGAAATTCTCCCTCCCAACATTCACACAGTATGTAACTTGTGCCACCAGAGACAATAACATATTGGACCTATTTTATTCAAACGCCAAGGATGCATACAAACCCTCCCCCCTCCCCCCTCTCGGAAGAGCAGACCACAATATGGTTTATCTCCAGCCTGTGTACAAACCCCTTGTCCAGAGGCAACCAGCTGTGACCCGCACGATCAAAAGATGGTCCACAGAAGCTGAAGAAGCTCTGCGGGACTGCTTTGATTCAACCAGGTGGGAGCTCTTTACTGAGATTCATGGGGAAGACATTGACTCACTCACCAACACCATCACAGACTACATTAACTTTTGTGAACAAAACACCGTACCCACCAGGACTGTGCGGTGTTTTGCCAACAACAAACCATGGATTAATGCCGACATAAAAGTCCTCCTGAAGGAGAAGAAAAGGGCTTTTGTGTCGGGCAACAGAGAGGAACTGAAGGCCGTGCAGATCCAACTGAGGAGGAAGATCAGAGAGGGGAAGAAGGCCTACAGGATGAAAATGGAGGAGCAGCTGCAAGCCAGCAATGTCGCTGGTGTCTGGAAGGGCCTGAAAAACATCTCAGGCCACAAAAGCCCAGTGACATTGAACGAAAAAGACAAGGACTGGGCAGATGAACTCAACCGCTTTTTCAATCGGTTTGACAAGACGCCAGCCGCCCCCGGCCCACCGTCAACTTCACCTGTAGCTGCACCTGCACCAACTCTCACTGTGGCCTTACCCTCCCTGCCCCCTCTCACGACCAGCTTTCCACAACCAACATCTGCCCTCCCAACCGTTGCCACACCCTCAGCCGCCACTCTGCCTCCTGGTTCCTGCCTGTCTGTCACAACTGCGCAGGTGAGGAACCAACTGAGGAGGATGAAGGTGAGGAAGGCAGCAGGTCCGGATGACATCAGTTCCCGACTCCTCAAGACCTGCTCCGACCAGCTGTGTGACATTGTCCAGCACTTGTTCAACCTGAGCCTGAAGCTGGGCAGAGTTCCACAGCTGTGGAAAACGTCATGCCTGGTCCCAGTGCCCAAGATTGCCAACCCCAAAGAGCTCAACAGCTACAGACCGGTGGCGCTGACGTCTCACCTGATGAAGACGCTGGAGAGACTCGTCCTCGCCCACCTGCGACCGCTGGCAAGCTCATCGCTGGACCCGCTGCAGTTTGCCTACCAGCCCAGCATCGGTGTGGAGGATGCCATCATCTACCTCCTCCATACGGCGTTGCTGCACCTGGAGAATGCTGGGAGCACGGTGAGGATCACATTCTTCGATTTCTCCAGTGCCTTCAACACCATCCAGCCCAGTCTACTGGGGGACAAGCTGCAGCATGCCGGAGTCGACCATCACCTCACATCCTGGATTACAGACTACCTCACAAACAGGCCACAGTACGTGAGGGTAAAGAACTGTGAGTCGGACAGGCTTCTCTGCAGCACCGGAGCGCCGCAGGGAACAGTCCTGGCTCCATTCCTCTTCACCCTCTACACCTCGGACTTCAACTACAACACCCCAACCTGCCACCTTCAGAAGTTCTCTGACGACTCAGCTATTGTCGGCCTCATTACAGAGGGAGACGATAGGGAGTACAGGGGACTGACAAAGGACTTTGTGGACTGGTGCCAGCAGAATCACCTCCAGATCAACACTGGCAAAACCAAGGAGCTGGTGGTGGATTTCTGCAGGAAACAATCGTCACCTGCACCATTGAACATCCAGGGTTCGGACATTGAGAGGGTGACCTCCTACAAGTACCTGGGTGTTACTCTCAACAATAAACTGGACTGGACAACAAACACGGATGCCCTAATCAAAAAGGGACAGAGTCGCCTCTTCCTCCTCAGGAAACTGAGGTCTTTTGGAGTTCAGGGGTCACTCCTAAAGACTTTCTATGACTCTGTGGTGGCATCAGCCATCCACTATGGCATTGTCTGCTGGTCAGGCAGCATCACCACCCGGGACAGAAAAAGACTGGAGCGCTTTGTCAAGCGGGCCAGTTCTGTCGTGGGCTGCTCGCTGGACTCTCTTGAGGAGGTGGGCAACAGACGGACGCTAGCTAAACTAAAAGCTATGACGGACAGCCCCTCCCACCCCCTCCTGCCCATCCTGACAGCTCTGGGTAGCTCCTTTAGCCAGAGACTATTACACCCGCGCTGCAAGAAGGAGAGGTACCGCCGCTCGTTCCTACCGACTGCTGTCAGGCTTCACAATTCCCAATGATCACATGTGAAAAAAAAAACCAAAAAAAAAAAAAAAACTGGACACTTGTAAATATGGGTTGTTGCAATATATCTAAATGCATCTCTTGATTCTGCACTATGTACAGTCTTGTTTATAGAACGGTTTTTGCACATCTACATTTGCACAGTATACAGTTGACATTTTTATTTTGTTATGCTTAGAATATCTTGTTTTCTATCCTTTCACTCCCACCCCAACCCCATCCCTCTTCAATTGCTGCTGTGGACTGCAAATTTCCCCATTGCGGGACGAATAAAGGTATTCTGATTCTGATTCTGATTCTGATTCGAAGAGCCGCCTGGCCTACAGGGACGAGGTCAGCCGCCTGGCCACGTGGTGCAAGGACAACAATCTCCGTCTGAATGTGGAGAAGACGAAGGAGATTGTTGTGGACTTCAGGAGAGTGCGCCCCCAGCATGCTCCACTCATCATCGACGGTGCTGCAGTGGAGAGAGTGAGCAGCACCAAGTTCCTGGGAGTGCACATATCCGAAGACCTGTCCTGGAGCCACAACACGGCAACACTGGCCAAGAGATCCCACCAGCGCCTGTACTTCCTCCGCAAGCTCAAAAGAGTTGGAACCTAGACCCGCATCACGACCTCCTTCTACCGCGGTACCATCGAGAGCTTCCTGACCAGCTTTATCACCGTGTGGTACGGAGCCTGCACCGTGTCCTGCCGTAAGACTCTGCAGCGCATCGTGAGGACAGCTGAGAAGATCATCGGTGTCTCTCTTCCCCCCCTTCAGGACATTTAAAACACCCGCCTCACCCGCAGAGCCATCAGGATCGCTGGCGATCCCACCCACCCCTCCCACAGCCTCTTCAGCCTGCTGCCATCGGGTAGGAGACTGCGGAGTCTCCGAGCCAAGACCAGCAGGCTCAAGAACAGTTTCTGCCACCAGGCAGTCCGGAGACTCAACTCCCTCCCAGCCCTGCCCACCCTGCCCCTTCCCACTGCCACACTCACCGAACTCTGAGTACATGCTGTACTATCATCCTGAACTCTATTTTTTTGTTCTTTTTCATTTTTTTCGGCAAGACCTCGCTTCAACCCTTTCTTGTTTGTTTTTGCATTACTACATTACGTCACTTTATATACGTCACTTCCTCACTTAACATACGTCACTACCTCACTTTCCAGGTGACACTACCTCACTTTACATTCAGAAATTACATGTATTGTCTGTTTTATGTATTTTTAGCCACGTTATAAGTGCCTTGCATGCCCTGCACGCTGGGTCTGAGAGGACGTTAATTTCATCTGTGCTGTATGTCATGCATATGAGCATATTTGACAATAAAGCTGACTTTGACTTGACTTTGATAACGTGGTTTGGTTGACAGCAAAATAAAACCATCTTAACTTTAGGCAAAAGAGTACATCAGATTTTTCAAGTGCTTTACAATCCGCCTGCAATTTTTTTAGTTGTCGTGCATAATACTTGCTATGGTTTTACTAAATTAACACAGTACTGTAATTTTGTCATTGTGGTGTTTTTTCTAAAAAAAACATATTATTATGCAGATAATTTTGTCAAAACATTTTAGTCAGAATTAGAATCACAATCATCTTTCTTGGCCAAGTATGTAGAATACGCAGGGAATGTTTCTCTGCGAACAGAGGATACACTCGATAAATCAAGACTTGACAAATAAGCATAGATTCATTGTAAACGGCATTGACAATTTTAGGGAATTATCATAAGCGTTTGTAATCACTGTCAGGCAGAAACCGCTTTGGTCCCTTTGGTCAGTGTAACATATTTTTCACTTATCAATACACATTGGTCTCCTTTGATGAGAAGGTTTCTTCAGCTGTCGTCTGTACAAAAGTGAAGGTTTCGGACGTTTCGCCTCCTATCCAAGAGGCTTCGTCAGCGAACTTTTTTTTTTAGGAAAATTGTTTCGGAGTTATGAGGATTCTGCCACAATCTTCTTCTTTTCCTTTCGTCTTTTCCCCTCAGGGGTCGCCACAGTGAATCAATGTCCTCCATCTATCGCGGTTTTGTGCATCCTCTTCCCTCACACCAGCGACCTTCTAGTCCTCTTTGACCACATCCATATACTTCCTCTTCGGTCTTCTTCTCGGTCTCCTGCCTGGCAGTGCAAGGCTCAGCATCCTACTCCCGATATAGTCACTCTCTCTCCTCTGGACATGTCCAAACCATCTCAGTCTGGCCTCTGACATTCTCTCCAAAGCCTCTAATATGAGTTGTCCCTCTAATGTACTCATTCCTGATCCTATCCAACCTGGTCACTCCCAAAGAAAACCTCAATATCTTCAGCTCTGCTACCTCCAGCTCTGCTTCCTGTCTTTTCTTCAGTGGCACAGTCTCCAGTCCAAACATCATAGCTGGTCTCACCACTGTTGTATACACTTTTCCTTTCATCCCTTCCAACCCTTCTATCACACATCACACCTGACATTTTTCTCCAGCCGCTCCAGCCTGCCTGGACACGCTTCTTCACCTCTTTTCCACACTCTCCATTGCTCTGGACAGTTGACCCCAAGTACTTAAAATCCTCCACCTTCTTTATCTCTTCTCCCTGTAGCATCACTCTTGCACTTGAATCCCTCTCATTGACACACATATATTCCGTCTTGCTGCGACTGATCTTCATTTCTCTCTTTTCCAGGGCATATCTCCACATCTCTAGTTTGTCCGCCACCTGTTCCCTGTTCTCGCTACAGATCACAATGTCATCTGCAAACATCACGGTCCAAGGGGATTCTTGTCTAACATCGTCTGTCAGCCTGGTCATCACCATAGCAAACAAGAAGGGGCTCAGAGCTGACCCCTGGTGGAGTCCCACCTCCACCTTGAATTCCTCTGTCACACCGACAGCGCACCTCACAACTGTCTTACAGTCATGATACATGTCTTGCACCGCTCTGACATACTTTTCCGTCACTCCAGACTTCCTCATGCAATGCCACAGGTCTTCTCTGGGCACCCTGTCATACGCTTTCTCCAGATCTACAAAGACACAATGCAATTCCTTTTGACGTTCTCTGTACTTCTCTATCAGCATTCTTAAAGCAAACACTGCCTCTGTCGTACTCTTTTTTTGGCATGAAGCCATACTGCTGCTCACAAATGTTCACTACTGCTCTTAGTCTTGCTTCAACTACTCTTTCCCATAGTTTCATTGTATGGCTCATCAACTTTATTCCTCTGTAGTTAGTACAACTCTGCACATCTCCTTTGTTCTTAAAAATGGGCACGAGTACACTTTGTCTCCATTCTTCAGGCATCTGTTCACCATCTAAGATCTTGTTGAATAACCCAGTAAGGAACACCACCTCTCCAAGACACTTCCATACCTCGATTGGTAAATCATCAGGCCCGAGTGCCTTTTCCCCCTTCATCCTCTTCAGCGCACTCCTCCCTTCATCCTTGCTAATGCTTGCTATGTCTTGGTCCACAACAGTCACGTCTTCTACCCTTTGTTCCTTCTCATTTTCCTCATTCATCAATTCTTCAAAGTACTCTTTCCATCTTGCCATCACACTACTGGCACCTGTTAATACATCGCCATCTCTATCCTTAATCACCCGAACCTGCTGCAGGTCCTTACCATCTTTGTCTCTCTATCTCACCAGCCTGTAAAGATCAGTCTCACCTTCCTTGCTGTCTAGCCAAGCATACAAGTCATCATAGGCCTCTTGTTTGGCCTTTGCCACCTTTACTTTAACCGTGCGCTGCATCTCAGGATTCTGCCACAATATGTTCATAAAAAAGTATGTTGAACACCATATCATAACATTAGTATGAAACATTCCCACCTGTCTAAAATATGATGGTGATTAAGATGCTTGTTCCGCAACACAATGTGTAGGGGCTACTATGTGCGCTGGAAAGCAGTGGACCATTGTGTACGCACCTTCCTGCAAGTCACACAACATTGTACCAAGCGACAAGTGAGTGAACTGTTCCTTCATCATATTGTTTTTGGTCGTCACATAATAACAGCTTCTATTTTTCTATATTTTGTAGATTCTGTCCCTGGGTGCTGGGTTCGACTCGCTTTATTTCCGTCTTCATGGTGACACGGCACTAAACAAGGCCGTCGTGTTTGAAGTAGATTTTCCTGAGGTGACCCGACGTAAGGCGGCTCTGATTCAATCCAGTGTGTCGTTGTCGGAAATGTTGGACTCCCAGCATGCACTTTGTTTGACAGGTGAAATACTGCATTGATCGGGTGCCATTAAACATCATTTGCTACACAGCTGATCATGTGTGTCTCTAGGGCCTGTGTATGTTTCTAGCAGTCAATACTTCCTGCTAGGAGTGGATGTGAGACATGAATCTCATGTAGAAGAAGCTCTGGTAATGGCAGGACTGGATCCAACTGCCCCCACTCTGATTCTCTCCGAAGTGGTGCTGACCTACATGGAAATACAACGGTGATCATCACAAACAGTTCATTATGATTTTGAGATCTTTACCCCAGAGCTAGGAACTTCTTCAAGATCTGTATTGTGCAACAAATGGTCCGTGGAATTTTAGTTTGTGATTTTTTTTTCCTCGAACAAAAAGCTTCCAATCAGATGAAAGTTTCATCACGGAACCCCCACCTCAAATGATTCTGGGCCTCTTGAAACTAACCGTCTCATTTTGACCCTGATAAACGACCCTGGAACAAAATTCTGACAATTTTGCATGACAACTTTAGCCTGGAGGGACCACACAGCGATATGTGTTTGACTTGCAGGAATTATTCTCTAGACTTAGTTCCTTGGTCATTTTTCAGGGCTGGGAAAAAAAGAGCAATACTTTTGAGAAGCCCGAGTATAGGTTTGCATTGTTGAACCTATCTGAATGAAAAGTCATAAAAGATACAGGAAATGTTCATGAAAATGCAAGTCCTCAAATATTCTTAGTTTGCGTGGTTCGAATGTGGTCACCGTGTTTCAGGAACTATTTTCTGCAATATACCGACGAGGCACAAAGCCATTGAATCATGCATTTGACATGTCCAAATGTGGTCATCGTAATTCATGAACATTATGTTCCTCCAGGTCAGATGAAATCATCAGTTGGGCAGCGAGGCTCTTTTCCCAGTCTCTTTTTGTCATGTACGAGCAGATCCATCCCCAAGATCCATTTGGTTGCATCATGCAGGAGCATTTCCTGAAACTGAATTCCACTCTGCATGCTCTCCAACAATATCCCGACACTGAGGCACAAAGGCAAAGATTTCTCGACAAGGCCAGTATTTGCAAAATTGCAGTCGCATAATGACCATATGTCCCTGAAAAATTGCAGCATTGACACATTTATTGATTCAAATGCAGACACAGAAAGGCATCTTTTTTTAACATTATTTTGTATCACTATTCAACAACATTACTGGTATATAGTGGTAGTTTGACTTAAAGTTAAATGCATTTTGTGACCAATCTCTTAACTCAGTCAATTAAATAACACCAAAACAAGCAAATATAATTTTAAGGAGAATATGAAGAACCACACAGGTTCTGGTTGTATAAAATGTAACTATAGTATATACCGTAGTTGTATTTGCGTGTTGGTATGCTGTATGCTAAACCTTTAACAGGCACAACCAACTGAGTGGCATCAAAGAACCAGACTCAGGTTGTCCTTTTAGTTTGTGTCTGAGTGTCAAGTTCTGAGTTGTTCTCAAACTGCAGCTCTTTGCCAAAGTTTTCATTTTGTCTCTGGTTGACTGTTGGTCCAATTCAATACACAATATACGCCTTGCTGGTTCGCATGACCTTGATTGCTCAATTTGCTTTTCTTTTCTTTAAATTAACTCAAGCGAAAGTGTCACGGTTTGCGAGGTGGTGATGGCGGGTTCGGATCCCAAAAAGCAGGCAGGAGGGAGCAGGAGGCTGTTTGACAAATTGTATTAAAATAAAGTCAGCAGGAACAAAATGTAAAACATCAAAATGATCTGAATGGAAAAAATACAAAGTAGCAAAAGAAGACCAAAAGTAAAAGCCCGCCAAGGTTAAACAAACACGTACATGATGCATGCTGCAAACAAATAATGAATCGGCACCGGATGATCGTGCCAGGTGTCCTTTTAAGTGTCATTGATTATAACGACCAGCACCTGCGAGGCTGCTGGCAGGGCTGACGTCGTTACCCGCTGGTCGCCAATCTGATCGGGACGACCAGCACCTGTGCAGGTGCAGGCGGGGCCGACAGCGCCCCCCGTTGGTCGCCAACCAGATCATGACAGTAAGTGTGTCTTGCACACTTTAACTTATCAAAAAAGAGCAAAAATTGACCAGGTAAGTCATTGAAAGACTTGTGAGCGAGGGACCGCATAAGTGAATGTACCATTTAAGTTCAGCGTAGGTTAAGGAAACATGTCGAGTAAAACAAAATAAAATCAAAAAAATCGTGAAAATAAAACTGTAATCAGGACATATACAACACTGTGACATGATAACATGTCGTTGTCTGCAATAAAGCTAATCATTGCTAACCGCTTCATCTTCACATATGATCCTATTTATTTTTACAGCGGCTGGTTGTTTGTTTACAGCGTGATCCTTGCTGGGTAATTTGGTTAACAGAGATACTGTAATGAAATTCAAAATTTTCCCCTTGTGTTTAACACATTCAGCTCTGTAGTTGGGGGGTTCGCTAGTTGGGGAAATGTGGTATTTAAATCTCTGTATCGACGTCCATTGTAGTCGCTGATTGTGTCATTGCTGTTTTGCGCGTGTGTGTGTGTGTGTTTGTTGTATAATACTCGTCTTGTTTGCGTGCGTGCAGGGATGGGAACAGTGTGTGTGTTTGGATATGAATGAGTTCTTCCTCAGGTTAATTCCTTGTGACGAGCGATGCCGAGTGGAACATTTGGAGCCTTTTGATGAATATGAGGTCAGTTTTTGTGTTGAGATAAAAAAGAAAAACATCACAATTGACTGAATAATACTTTCCAGTGTTCTGGCCCAGTCGTAGTGCAATCTTCAATTTAAGTTCATCAAATGAGTTAGTACATTTTAACAAAACGATTTAGTTGTCTACACGCGCGTGTCTGCGTGCGTGCGTGTGTTGTACAATACAAGTCTTTTTTTTTTAACTCGTCGGTCTTATTCAAAAGGCGTGTTTACCAGTTTCAATGTCAATGGCACCTAAATCAGTATCATCCAATCAAAATGTCGCTTTTAGCCAACTGCTAGGTCTGTATCATCCAATCAAAATTGTAACTTCAGCCATCTCCAGCCCAAACAGGAAATGAACAGTGAAAAAGTGAGAATATGTATTAAGTTTTATCTGCGAGCCAGATGCAATCATCAAAAGGGCCATATATGGCTCGCGAGCCATAGATCCCCAACCCCTACGCTACAGCCTACCCCAGCTGTCTTCAGGCACTATGCTGAGGATACCTTGAACTGGTTGCCAGCTAATCGCAGGGCACACAGAGACTAACAACCATTCGCTCTCACATCTAGGGACAATTTAGAGTGTGCAATCAGCCTGCCATGCATGTTTTTGGAATGTGGGAGGACCCGGAGAACTCCACACAGGGAGGCCGGAGCGGGATTTTAAACTCACAACCTTTAAACTCAAAAGTCGGCGTGCTCACCACTTGACTACCGGGCCCCCATACATGAAACAATTAAAAAAATAAACAGAAAATAAGTAAACTAAGCACTGTTTTATGCTGAACATTTTTTTTTTAAGTAATGTAATTGGAGTTTCATTGGATGTACCTTTATTCGTCTCGCAGTGGAGAAATTTACCTGTCACAGCAGCAAAGTTATGAATGTTGAGTTGAATTCAATCAATTGTTTGGCCCTAGTTTCTTGTGCCACAAGCCATTTATAAACTTGGAAATGTCTTATCTATGATTCCTCGTAAATACAGGACAGGGAGGGTTACTATATGAGTTGCAGTGATGATCTTTTCTATTTGTCAGGAGTGGCACCAGAAATGCTCGCACTACTTCATCCTCACGGCATCTCGAGGTTCTCTAACAGCTCAGTCTCTCCTCGTCCATCCGTCAGGTGCTTATTGCTTTCACTTCGTCCTCTTTTCTGTTTTTTTAACTGAAATCTCTGTGGCATGACTGCTTTTGTTCTCCTTCTCAGTGCCACTCCAGTGCCCTTCTTGGAGCCCAGCTGGCCTCGCCGTGAACACAGAGCCAGTTTGCCTGGAGGGTTTCGGGATGGCCTCCACGTTGTTGGTCGAAGGACTCATCCTGCTCACCGGAGGCTCCTGCAGGACTGGCCGAGGGGCTCCGAGTCGAGTTCTGCGCAGAGATCTTGAAGGCTGGAGATCCTTCCATGTCACACCGTCAGCCCATACGAGTGAGTTCTTCTGAATTTATAGCTCATTCGTTTTATACGATAAATCGAAACCTTTGCTTTCCTACAGGTGTTCGCCGTTACCACAGCATTACCTCTATTGCTGATGGAGTTGCTGTGATATACGGAGGACGCTCCTCCCCGGTCAGCCCTGTTGGAAGTCTTGTCAAAGTCTTCCTCCATCTTGAAGGTTCACCTGGTCCTGAAGACACAGTGGGACTTCATGAGGAGGAGATGACGTGTACAGGTGCTCAGCCACCACTTCGATGGAGGCACTCTGCCACTCTGGTCTGTCATAAAGGTAAACTCAGAGCATTTTGTGTCGGTTCCTTTTTAAACAAGAGCAAAAACCTAATTGTTTCGTTTGATATAGGAAAAGACTTCTTGTTTATCTTTGGTGGAAAAAATGAATCTGAAGCAGTTTTGGGTGATGGTTATTTCCTGGATCTCGAAAACAAACATTGGACCGAGGTAGGCAAGAATTACAGAAATACAACCTTATTTTTTTAAGTACAGTGATACCTCAGCTTACGAACGCTTTATCTGATGAACTTTTCGCTTTATGAACATTAAATTTGCGATAATATAATCTTGGCATACAAACTAGTTTTCGGCAAACGAACCAAACCACACGGAGAACCACGGTGGCTCGCGGACTAGTTTTCGGCGAAAGAACACCAAACCACATGATCGAACAGCGCTATGATGGTTGGAGGACTGGTTTTCATCACCCCTTCCCTTGAGTACATACGTGGTTTGTTCTCAAGGATACTTTTGCTATTATTGTACCGAAAAAGACCTCACCACAGGCTAGTGTTCAGCCGAAGAGGACACAAAACAAAATTACGGTCGAGCAGAAGAAGATCATTGAGAAACACGAACGAGGTGTGTGTTTGTGAGACTTAGCATCCCACGACCAGTATGCTAAGTGGCTAAAGGTGTTTCTGTGTTGTCTAAGCAACGGTCTCAGAGGTTGAAAAACTTCTGTTGATTTGGATTAACGAAAAGCAGCTAGCAGGGGACATTGTGAGTGAGTGTATTATCGCTGAGAAAGCACGGCAACTTCACTCGGATATCATCAAGCTGCAACCTGGAAGTTCATCCTCCATTGAAAACTACAATCACAAATGTAAATAAAATGACTATTTTACAGTACAGTTTTCTTTAATTACAATACAATAGCATGTTTATTATATATAAAATAATGTATATTTTGTGTAGTTTTAAGGCTTATTTCGTACAAAATTATGTTTTATGGATTATTCTCATTTTAATGGTTTATGGGAAATAAATGTTTGGAAGACCAACTTTTTGCCTTCACTTTCTGGGAACCAATTAAGTTCGTATGCTGAGGTATCACTGTACTGTAGTTATGACACGCCTGCTTGGCCATCAATGGCCGACGTGGACAATTTAAAAATATATATACGTCCTACTAATTGTGTTTACTTTTTTCAGTTTTTAATGAATGTGTTTTTTATGTATTGAATTGGTAAACTATTTTTAAAATATGCACTCAAGAAAGGTACGGTGAATGTGTATATGAACTACATACAGTAAAGTCTCGTTATATCGATATCGGATATATCGATAGTCCCGGTTATATCGATACTATTTCTATGCACGCACGGAGAAAATTACATGCAAACAGGGTCGGATATATCGATAGTTCTGGTTATATCGATATTTTTTCGGACTCCCTTGAATATCGATATAACGAGACTTTACTGTAGTTGGATTCGTTACCTCAAACAAGGTTAAGAACCACTGTGACTGACTGTACTGTATTTTCAATATGCAATCTTGTTAGGTGGCAGTAGAGGGTGCTGCACCAGAGGCCCGACATTCCCATTCATCATGTTCCTACCAGGGCGGGCTGGTGATTTTCGGAGGGCACGGAAGTATGGGAGAGCCGTTGGGAGACATAATGGTGATGAAGCCAAATAAGAGAGGCTTCTGCTGGGAGAGGATCAATGTTGAGCCCCCACCCTGTCCCAGGTTAGTTTTCCAACCGCTTATCGTCACAAGGTGGTGGTACTTTCCCTTCTCCTCGGATTGATAAAAACCTACTTCCATTTCTCTTAGTCCACACCCAACAAACGCAATATGAATCACAATGTCATGCTAATGTACTGTAGATATTCACACGGTGCCCATGTGATTGGCGATCACCTGGTTGTCGTGGGCGGAGTTTGGCTACATTCAGACAGCGTGCCCGGGGTGGCCCTAATCAACCTTTCCAGGCACTGCAGCGTCGAGTTCCGTCTGATCACGGTCAGTTTAAATCGCTGCAAACCTGATTTCACTGCACAGACTTGTCAGGAATCTCACTGGTGCTTCTCATTCCATTAGACCTCAGTGCCGTGGCCTCTAATGTTGCATTCGTTCTGCTCCGAGCTGATGATCCAAAAGGAAGCGGAGTTGATCCTGATTGGCGGAGGAGGAAACTGTTTTTCCTTTGGGACGCATTTCAACCCTCAACTTGTCACTGTGGCTATCAGCCCGGCACTGACAGAAACCAAACTGACATTAAGTGGTTCCGATGTGACCAGGCAAAAGTTTGACGTTTAACCGGTTTGCAAAAAAATGTGACGACAAACAATCAAGAGACCGATGCTGTGCTTTCTAGGGAGTTGTGGGTGGGAGTATTTCTTTTATTTTCCCAAACTCTGTTCCAAATTTGTTACTTCTTCCCACGGATAGTAGCCTCATCTTCTGTTTTCAAACTAGGGTTACGGTATCAGATAATATTTTTAAACTTGGCTCTCAAAGTCAGGTTTCAATTTTAGGTGATGGTTATGTTTTCAATCCAGGTTTAAGATTTACAGTTCAAATTTGCATTTCTAATGTTAGGGTTGCAAAAAATGTCATTTAAGGTTTGGATTTAGGCTTGGGGTTTTAAATGAAAGTTTCAAATATAGAACCAAGGTCCAAATCAGGGTGAAAAACCAAGGGTAGAATTTCAAGGCCAAATTGAGGTTTAACTGTATGGTCGGATTTTTCAAATTAGATTTTTAAATTACATCACGCCCCTTCAAGTCATCAACGTAAAAGTGAACTAGGTGAATCATTACTCTCGCAAATGCATTTTATGTTTCTGTTGACTTGCAAACATACGACACCTTTTGACTGGTTTCCATTCACTTTGAATACTCATTGAAAACTGTACAGTACACAAGATAAACTTTTGAATGTCTCAAAAACTACAGAAACATCATATTAGAGACGTCTTTGTCTGCTTTCTTGACAGGATTTTATTTTATTGACAATGAAAATCTTCTCATTTCCTGTCACGGATCATCGCGTAGCATCGTAGCGATTGCTTGGAGAGGGGAGTGAGTGGGGTGTGGCAATGGGTCAGCGACTCATTCAGTGAGACGCCTGAAGGATTGGACCGCTGCGCTGGCTGCGCCCCACTCACCGGGCTTGCGATACTCGCCCTTCTCCAGCAAATATTGGCGACCACGGTAGTTGGGGTGCTCGTAGTACACCCACCAGCCGTCGAAGACCTTGCATGAGTTCACCTCCCTCCAGCGGAATTTTTCCAGGAGCGAGGGGCAGTCCTCCGTGACCTCAAAAGCCTTGCCCCCAAAGTCGGCCTTCTCGTACAGCTGCATCTTATTGACGCCTCCGCTTGTCTGCAATGATGGTCGGAACGGGGAGAGTCAGAGAAACGACTTGAAAGGACAATTCAAACTGGGGTTGGATGTCATTTGGGGAGGCCATAAATCCATATCTGGGGAGGTCAATGACTGCTGGTAAACATGAACAAAGCTGCGAGCATTGCGTTAGCGGGACAAATATGTCCACAAGCTGAAGTATTGATTTGACGCTCATACTTTAGTAGAAGTACGAACTTAAATGCTGCAACTTCAGGCCTGTCCCATCAAGGGTCGACATCGCAGTTACGCACGCTTTTCATTTGGTACGATTTTATGGATTTTACAGATGGGTAACCTATTGCGTAAAAGGCTGCTGCATGTACCACTCCACTAGTAATACATGAAAATGTCTTGTGTCACTTTCTGCTGGCATTAGCTACACTATCAAAACAAACCCTAACTAATGTTAATTGACTACTGTACTGTACTTCCCAAAGTTACATAATTTGGTGTGTTTCCAGAAAATGGTGGCAAAGGACAACATAAAGCTCTGACATTCCCTGAAAAAAAGTTCCTTGGCACCCAGGTCCTATAAAATTGTGGCAAATTAAAACATAAAACTCCTCAATTCACTTCATCATGATTCTTACGTAGCTTAGTTGGCCACTAAGAAATACATGATCCCAATGACTTTGCAAATATGGGTGTAGGTGTATCTGGGTTTTCGAAAGTCAGAAGTTGATGAAAAGGTTTCGTCAGCCGTCATCTGTACTTCTTTAAAGGTGTCGGACGTTTCGCTTCTTTTCCAAGAGGCTTCGTCAGCGAATTAACATTTGCTGGTAGCTCTAGCCCTATATACTGTATATATCCCGTGGTAACGATCAGCATAACTAAGCCTGTGTGGTAACGATCTCAGGCTTAGCTATGCTGATGAGGTGATACCAGAACAAATGGGGCAATCAGGCCAGTCGTAGCCCATAATCAGTCAGGACAATAGTAGCAATCAGTGTAGCCTCAGGAAATGGTCCTCTGCTCCCCCCAACCTTAGAGCAGGGACCTATCATAGCAGAGGTCTGGCACCACCACCTCTGGACAGTGTATATATATATATATATATATATATATATATATATATATATATATATATATATATATATATATATATATATATACACACACACACACACACACACACACAGACAGATAGATAGATAGATAGATAGATAGATAGATAGATAGATAGATAGGAGTGTGTCTAGAGCTACCAGCAAATTTTAGTTCACTGACGAAGCCTCTTGGATGAGAAGCGAAACGTCCGACACCTTCAAAGAAGTACACATGACGGCTGAAGAAACCTTTTCATCGATGGACGACTCCCGTACGACTGAGAGCTTACACAGACGGAAAGTCAGAACTTGGTTGTTTGCTGGCTGGCACAAGAGACATTTTTTGCTGTGTTATTCTTGGACCTGACAACATCAACCACTACTCTGAAAGTAGTGATCAACTGAAATCTTGTCGAGGTTGAAGTATTTGTACCATGCAGCATCAATCCAATCGCATCTTTCAACACTCAAGTCGTTCAAGTAAACATGGGCACAGCAATTGGGATCAGACTCACAAAGTGGATCATCTTGCAGGAACTCAGGCGCTCGTTTAGACCCATCCAGCGCTGATACTCGGGGTACTCTCCCCGGGTCAGGACGTATTGATAACCCAGGTAGTTGGGTCTTTCGTACACCACCCAAGCGCCGTTCTCCACGCGAATGGAGTTGCAGCGACTCAAGTAAGTGTGAAAGTCAGAACAGTCGCTGTCGCACTCATACCGGCGGCCCAGGAAGTTCTTGTCCTCATAGAAGACAATCTGTGGGACGGGACAGTGTAACATTTTCTAACGGAATCGGATTATAAATTTAATATCCTCTCCAGGATTTGCCTACGCAATGAAAAATACTATCCCTTTTCTCCCTCTAATCCTGTGTCATGGTCCTAGCAGATGACCTGAAACACTATACTGTACTGCCAATGGAATTGTCTGCGTGAGCAGATTTAAGGCACAAGGTGATTAACCATACCCTGCTATCAGGGCCACTCAAACGCAGGGAATTCAGTCGAATCACCAGTGCCACAATCATTGAAATGGATCCCATGCTAGCTGTGAGAATCACTACACTACTAGTGGAATATTCATTTCCAGCTGACTTGGTGAGAAAGAGAGAAAACACCATGGAGCAATTCAAATTGCATTGACTGGAAATAAATTCTCTGCCATGAGCGTGAAACTCAGCTGTGGGAATCACCTTGCTACTACCTACAGCATCTCCACGATAGACTACAAATGTCCACCCAAGAATTACATTTGAATTTAGGTGTTCAATCCCAAATCCAGGTAGTTGGGGGGCCAAGCCAGACAAAAAGAGTTTACATGTAGTTTTGCCGAAACTCACCCTGCCCATCTTGGATAGAATGTTGTGGAGCAGGCTTGATGATGCAAAGGTGGCGGAAGTGGTCAGTGTTTGCCCTGAGGTCTCGATGTTGCACTGAGATCATCAGCACTCCCTTTTATAGTCCTGCCTCAACACATTGGGGAATGCCAACAGTGGGAGGCAAACAGAGGAACAATCGCTTTGTCATGAAAATGAGATCCAAAAATTGAGTCAGTGATTATAGAGCTATTCAGTTTTTCCAGAAAAGCGAGGAAGGATTACAGCATAATGAATCCTGGGCATGGTAAGCGTCCAATGACCCCACTTGTCCACCAGCTACATCCAATGGGCTGATTTGTCAGCTGGGAATTTGTGTCAGCGAATATCAAATAGTTGTCTTGGTGCAACACACAACGATTCACCATGGCGTTATTTATGTGTTTTCCTTCTAATTTCGCCATCAACACGAAGTTTTCAGACCAAACAAAGTACCCAAAATGCATTGTGTGTCGCTTTCTCGGTCAGGGGCGGTCCAAACGTGACGTCACATGGGGATCGTCATCAACTCGAAAACAAGACTTATTGAATATTCAGCGCAAGTCTTAGAACGTAAACTATAGCTATATGCTGTGGAATCTTTGTAAAATACGCTCAGTCAAAGTCATTTGAAGTGATTTTATAAATTATGGACATAACTTGTCGGGAGGCGTCGGTTGTCCTTTAATGCTTTAGGTTTACTATTTCCGGCCCAAACACTCCCTCCCAATGCTCCTGGCCCGGCCCCTCTGTCAAATTTTAGAACCCAATGCGGCCCGCGAGTCAAAAAGTTTGCCCACCCCTGATCTAAACACTGGTCTGTGGCAACCTTTAATTATGGTACGTATATAAAATTCAAACAGATTTGTATAATTCAAAATTTGAAAATAGACTGGTAAACTTAACTGAGCATCTTTATTCTTTTTTTTTAAGAGCAAACATTAAATGTATAAAAGCTGCATGGAAGTGTGACGGGAGCATACATTCATTGTTTTAGAGAAACAATGTAAGCAATAACATGGTAGTTTTGTTAATGGTTCAATATGTACAGAGAAGCTAACCTTGACATAGTGAAGGTATGAAGTGTAAACAAGGTGGCCGTTAGGATGAACTTCTTCAACTGAAATAAATAGCATGAAAAGTGCGAGGTCAACAGCTCAACAAGCCATAGGCGAATGTCCCACCGCTACTCCTGTCTTAATGCATGTATCGTTCGCCTTCGTCTCGTTCACCAGCATGCCATTGGAGACCTGCAAGGATGCTTCGGGGGGCGGGATCAGGCTGTCCAGTTCCTGCCTGTGTCCCGTCTCCAGAAGCCAGTCGTGGAACTTTGCCTCCACTAGTTCTTGGAATTTGCACTTCTGCTCCCTACAGAACAAACACAGAAAACATTTTTGATGTGACCAAAAGACAACAGCTCTTTTTAGTTGAAATTATTACACTTTCATGTAGTTATTAATGAGGAATAATGGATGGAATGTCAGACCGGCGAAATTACTCACAAAATGACAAGTGCTGTCCAATCGTTTGTGTGTAAGAAAACATCTTCAGTCACCAATATGGAGACACACTCAGTTAATGTTGCATTTTGTTTCCTTTGTTGTGCTTTTCACAAAAATATCGAGTTGAAGACTGTATTTTGGACCTTGGTAGATGTGTGCACTCTTCTGAGTGACACGTTCATTATACTTTGTAAGTTATTCCATTAGAAGCATAGGTTTTGCCCAGTGTGGTTGGGTATAATAATAATAATAATAATAATAATAATAATAATAATAATAATAATAATAATAATAATAATAATAATAATAATAAAAAATTGTATTTATAAGCTCCTTTACTATATTGTTCTTACACTGTCAGTTCACAGTGAGTGTAAAGTCCCTCAAGCAATCATGACACACTATTGTTACCATTCACATTAGTTAACATTGTTATTGACTGTTTGTTTCGATATTCCATTCAAACACTGCAGTCATGCGATGGGAAATTACAGCAACCACACAGTGTGTGTGTATGGTAACTTCTTTATTTGGTTTTGAATGGACAACTTATAGCATGTACGACTCTAATTTTGGTATAAATGAGTTTATCCACTGGCACCTAAAGGGCAACCGACACTAATTTCTGAGAAACATTATTTTGTTAACTATTGGATTTTTATTTATTTATTCATTTATTTATTTATATTTACTGAAAGGACAACCAACACAAATTTTTGTTTCCTAACTGACATCAGAAAAAGTTTCATGTTATTATTAAAAGTTGCATATTTAAAATACCCAAAACACACAGGCTGATATTTTTAGTCAAATGGAAAACACCAATAAAAATGAGTTCGTGTCCCAAAACTATTTCAAAATGACATCGGGATATCGAGTTTCAGAAGGTCCCGCCCCCTTGTTCGTGACGGCACGCCAAGACGTATTGCCTTGTTCGAGAATCAAAACAATGGCTTCAGATTCGGAGAAGATGCTTTCTTGTTACTCATCCAGTTATGAATATGATTCAAAGAGTTCCGAAGAGGAAAGCATAAATGTTTGCAATTGATTAAAGAAGTCCTTCTGGATCATTTTGAGGCGTCTGGACTCCAATGTAGCGTCCCGGAAAATGCACAAAATGGCGCCCAAGCTCCGTTGGAAATGGCCTGCTTTGTCTGCTGTGAATTTGTGTCAACTAGTATCAAATAGTAGTCTTGATGCAACACACAACGATTCACCATGGCGTTATTTCTGTCTTTTCCTTCTAATTTCACCATCAACACGGATCTAAACGGATGTAAATTTCTCCACTGTGAGACTAATAAAGGCAAATCCAATCCAATCATCACAAAGTTTTCAGACCAAACAAAGTACCCAAAATGCATTGTGTTTACCTGTCTCGGTCAGGGGCGTTCCAGACGTGACGTCACGTCAGGCATCGTCATCAACTCGAAAACAAGACTTACTTAATATTCAGCGCGAGTTTGAAAGATGGCGCCCCCCTGTGTGGCTGCCTCCACAGCAGCTCTTTCCCTTTCTTGTCTACTTTTTCACTTCTTTACTTTTCCGTTTTTGTTTTGCCTAATCTCGTTCCATAAACCTATGGAGAGGAGATGGGCATCTTTTCTTCTGCTCATCGCCGTTATTTTTTACTTTTTCATCGCTCCTGTGAACGGGGAATCCACGCGAACGCGGAATCCCATTGTTTACAGTCGAGACCAGCTACTAGCGTGGCGGGCTAATAGCGGACTAGCGGCCGCCGCACCAGACATCCCCGATGAATTGAAGAGGAGGAAACGAGGATGTCGGGCCGGGAAAGATCGCCGCAAAAGAACGAGGAAATACCGACACGTTCTCCCGTCCGTCATCATGGGGAACGTGAGATCGCTCCCAAATAAAATGGACGAGCTGGCGGCGCTAACGCGACATCAGAGGGAGTACCGGGAAGCCAGCTTGCTACTCGTCACGGAGACATGGCTTTCGGCAATCACTCCGGACGCCCACGCAGAGTTGGAGGGCTTCCAACTCGTACGAGCGGACAGAAATGAAGGCAGCGGTAAGCAGAAAGGAGGGGGGATTGCTGTATTTGTGAATGACAAATGGTGCAATCCTGGGCACATCACGGTGAAGGAAAAACTTTGCACTCGGGACATCGAGCTGCTAGCCGTTAGCCTTCGGCCGCATTACCTGCCACGGGAATTCTCACACGTCATAGCCGTGACGACGTACATTCCCCTACGGCAAATGGCGGCGCTGCCTCCGATGCCCTCATATCTGTTGTAAACAAGCTGCAAACCCAGTCCCCCAACGCCTTGTTTATCATCTCAGGGGACTTCAATCACATTTCCCTGAAATTCTCCCTCCCAACATTCACACAGTATGTAACTTGTGCCACCAGAGACAATAACATATTGGACCTATTTTATTCAAACGCCAAGGATGCATACAAACCCTCCCCCCTGCCCCCTCTCGGAAGAGCAGACCACAATATGGTTTATCTCCAGCCTGTGTACAAACCCCTTGTCCAGAGGCAACCAGCTGTGACCCGCACGATCAAAAGATGGTCCACAGAAGCTGAAGAAGCTCTGCGGGACTGTTTTGATTCAACCAGGTGGGAGCTCTTTACTGAGATTCATGGGGAAGACATTGACTCACTCACCAACACCATCACAGACTACATTAACTTTTGTGAACAAAACACCGTACCCACCAGGACTGTGCGGTGTTTTGCCAACAACAAACCATGGATTAATCCCGACATAAAAGTCCTCCTGAAGGAGAAGAAAAGGGCTTTTGTGTCGGGCAACAGAGAGGAACTGAAGGCCGTGCAGATCCAACTGAGGAGGAAGATCAGAGAGGGGAAGAAGGCCTACAGGATGAAAATGGAGGAGCAGCCGCAAGCCAGCAATGTCGCTGGTGTCTGGAAGGGCCTGAAAAACATCTCAGGCCACAAAAGCCCAGTGACATTGAACGAAAAAGACAAGGACTGGGCAGATGAACTCAACCGCTTTTTCAATCGGTTTGACAAGACGCCAGCCGCCCCCGGCCCACCGTCAACTTCACCTGTAGCTGCACCTGCACCAACTCTCACTGTGGCCTTACCCTCCCTGCCCCCTCTCACGACCAGCTTTCCACAACCAACATCTGCCCTCCCAACCGTTGCCACACCCTCAGCCGCCACTCTGCCTCCTGGTTCCTGCCTGTCTGTCACAACTGCGCAGGTGAGGAACCAACTGAGGAGGATGAAGGTGAGGAAGGCAGCAGGTCCGGATGACATCAGTTCCCGACTCCTCAAGACCTGCTCCGACCAGCTGTGTGACATTGTCCAGCACTTGTTCAACCTGAGCCTGAAGCTGGGCAGAGTTCCACAGCTGTGGAAAACGTCATGCCTGGTCCCAGTGCCCAAGATTGCCAACCCCAAAGAGCTCAACAGCTACAGACCGGTGGCGCTGACGTCTCACCTGATGAAGACGCTGGAGAGACTCGTCCTCGCCCACCTGCGACCGCTGGCAAGCTCATCGCTGGACCCGCTGCAGTTTGCCTACCAGCCCAGCATCGGTGTGGAGGATGCCATCATCTACCTCCTCCATACGGCGTTGCTGCACCTGGAGAATGCTGGGAGCACGGTGAGGATCACATTCTTCGATTTCTCCAGTGCCTTCAACACCATCCAGCCCAGTCTACTGGGGGACAAGCTGCAGCATGCCGGAGTCGACCATCACCTCACATCCTGGATTACAGACTACCTCACAAACAGGCCACAGTACGTGAGGGTAAAGAACTGTGAGTCGGACAGGCTTCTCTGCAGCACCGGAGCGCCGCAGGGAACAGTCCTGGCTCCATTCCTCTTCACCCTCTACACCTCGGACTTCAACTACAACACCCCAACCTGCCACCTTCAGAAGTTCTCTGACGACTCAGCTATTGTCGGCCTCATTACAGAGGGAGACGATAGGGAGTACAGGGGACTGACAAAGGACTTTGTGGACTGGTGCCAGCAGAATCACCTCCAGATCAACACTGGCAAAACCAAGGAGCTGGTGGTGGATTTCTGCAGGAAACAATCGTCACCTGTACCATTGAACATCCAGGGTTCGGACATTGAGAGGGTGACCTCCTACAAGTACCTGGGTGTTACTCTCAACAATAAACTGGACTGGACAACAAACACGGATGCCCTAATCAAAAAGGGACAGAGTCGCCTCTTCCTCCTCAGGAAACTGAGGTCTTTTGGAGTTCAGGGGTCACTCCTAAAGACTTTCTATGACTCTGTGGTGGCATCAGAGATCCACTATGGCATTGTCTGCTGGTCAGGCAGCATCACCACCCGGGACAGAAAAAGACTGGAGCGCTTTGTCAAGCGGGCCAGTTCTGTCGTGGGCTGCTCGCTGGACTCTCTAGAGGAGGTGGGCAACAGACGGACACTAGCTAAACTAAAAGCTATGACGGACAGCCCCTCCCACCCTCTCCTGCCCATCCTGACAGCTCTGGGTAGCTCCTTTAGCCAGAGACTATTACACCCGCGCTGCAAGAAGGAGAGGTACCGCCGCTCGTTCCTACCGACTGCTGTCAGGCTTCACAATTCCCAATGATCACATGTGAAAAAAACAAAAAAAAACTGGACACTTGTAAATATGGGTTGTTGCAATATATCTAAATGCATCTCTTGATTCTGCACTATGTACAGTCTTGTTTATAGAACGGTTTTTGCACATCTACATTTGCACAGTATACAGTTGACATTTTTATTTTGTTATGCTTAGAATATCTTGTTTTCTATCCTTTCACTCCCACCCCAACCCCATCCCTCTTCAATTGCTGCTGTGGACTGCAAATTTCCCCATTGCGGGACGAATAAAGGTATTCTGATTCTGATTCTGATTCTGAAAACGTGAAATATAGCTATATGCGGTGGAATCTTTGTAAAATACGCTCAGTAGAAGTCATTTGAAGTGATTTTACAAATTATGGACACAACTTGTCCGGGGGCGTCGGTTGTCCTTTAAGTGCTCTTTTTCTGTATTATATTGATGTTTATTTACAGCATTTGTATTGAAAAAAACATCTATTCAGTAGATAGTTTGCCATTATATTGACAGGCATTTGCCACACTCTAACCAAAGGAGCTGTTATGATTTCTGCCAAGAGCTATCTTGCTTAAAGGACAACCAACATCACTTTTTTGGTTTTTAACTGACATCAGAAAAACGTTTTATAGCATTTAAAATACCCAAAACACCCAGTATGATATTTTTAGTCAAATGCAAAACACCAATAAAAATGACTTAAAGTGTCCAAAATCTGTAAAAAAATTGAGCTGCGAATTGGGCATTTTCAGAAAGTCCCGCCCCCAGTTCGTGACGTCACGCCAAGACGTCTTGCATTGCTTGTGAATCAAAACAATGGCTTCAGATTCGGAGAATATGCTTTCTTGTTACACATCCAGTTATATGATTCAAATAGTTCTGAAGAGGAAAGCATACATGTTTGCAATCGATTAAAGAATTATATGTGCCATTTTGAGGCAACATTGGGGGAAAATCTCTCACCCAAAAAAAAGAGGCACAAAATGGCGATCTCCAGTGGCCACCTCTGCTTCTACAGGCTGATAAATTCCTTATATGGAGCTTGGATGC
Source organism: Hippocampus bargibanti (assembly GCF_051943395.1). NCBI lineage: Eukaryota > Metazoa > Chordata > Actinopteri > Syngnathiformes > Syngnathidae > Hippocampus > Hippocampus bargibanti. The sequence goes on from NC_142741.1 coordinate 15,871,449, forward strand.
CCTCTTCTGGCGGCATTTGGGTGCAACATGGTTCTCAGACCAAACATGTACAGCAAAATACATTGACGTGATGGAAGGACTGCTACAATGTGTCTTTTTTCGGTCAGGGGGCAGTCCTTTCGTGACATCACGTAAGGACTCGTCACACACTCAAAAACAAAACTTCCTGAATATTCAGAGCGAGTCTTAAAACGTAAAATATAGCTATATGCGGTGGAATCTTATTAAAATACGCTCAGTAGAAGTCATTTGAAGCCATTTTACAAATTATGGACACAACTTGTCCGGAGACGTCGGTTGTCCTTTAAGTATTCGTAGGGGGTTAGAAACGACCTCTGTTATTGTATGTTAGTCGATTAGACTACCAAGTCAGGAGAGGGCGCTACGCGCCTGTGAATGGAACAGAGGAAGGCGATGTAGGCTCAGCTCACGCATGCGCAGTTGTCATAAATGCCGTTGTGTGAAGCTGATTAACACGGTTGTCTCGTGTCGTCTTTCCTCGTCGTTCACAGGTATTCAAAATAATAAGTGTTAGACATTCTCAAGATGTTAAAGTAATTGGGGACTTATTGGGCGATGCTAGATATGAAACCGTGTTTGTGGCTTTGATGAATATTTTGTGGCTTTGATGAATTTGGATTTTTGGATGTCAATTGTAGTTCCCAGTACAACACACACGAGCGGGCAGACGTGCATAAGCATGTGCGAATGTGGAGGATATATACAATGTATAGATGTTGAATGTATAGATCTACACATGAATGTATTCTGATATTGAAATTGCTGAATTGATGTTTTGATGAGTTGTCATAAATGCCGTTGTGTGAAGCTGATTAACACGGTTGTCTCGTGTCGTCTTTCCTCGTCGTTCACAGTGCTACCTGCCTGTGACGCGTTTGAACCGACTCAGGTATCCCCTAGGCCTGAGGCCGGTTACATATTCATTACTTTTATCCATGAAATGTACATCACAAATTTGACAACAAATTGAAGATTAAAGAAAAAACTATTGAAATTGTTTCTTATGTTCCTAATACACTACATTTTATTATAAAGTGTGAGAAAAATTGAAAGTAATTTGTGATGTTTGCCCCGAGATAGATGAATCCTACTCAACAAGTCACATATTTTGAAGAAATTGACACAAAATATGAAAGACGACACAACAGACTAACTTGCAAGTCGTTAAATATCTGTTATACAGTGGGACCTTGGCTTACGCACTTAATTGGTTCCCAGACAGTGTTAGGCGAAAAGTGTGTATCCCAAAAATTAATTTCCCATAGGAAAAAATGAGAATAATCCGTTCCCGGTCTCCATAAAATATAATTTTCAACTAAATAAGCCTTAAAACTACAACCAATATACCTTATTCCATGTATAATAAATGTGCTATTGTATTGTAATGAAAGAAATACACTGCACTATATAATAAAGTCGTTTTATTAATCTTTGTGATGGTCGTTGATGGCTTGATGGAATGGGGTGGCAGGTCGGAGAGAATTGCTGTTTGAAAGGAGTCACATTTCATAAGGACTGTAATTAAAGAAATAAACTACTACACATTCCATAAGGACTGTAATTAAAGAAATAAACTACTACAGTATAGTCTCGTTATATCGATATTCAAGGGAGTCCGAAAAAATATCGATATAACCGGGACTATCGATATATCCGACCCTGTTTGCATGTAATTTTCTCCGTGCGTGCATAGAAATAGTATCGATACAACCAGGACTATCAATATATCCGATATCGATATAACAAGACTTTACTGTATATAATAAAGTTGTTTTATTTACCTTTATGATGGTCGTTGATGGCTTGATGGAATGGGGTTCAGACTTCTATTCCTGTTATGAAAGTCCGGTTAGGCATCTTTTTCCAAAAAAGGCCGGTCTCATCTGCATTAAATACTTGCTGAGGAACGTAGCCTTCTTCTTTCACCATTTCGAGGAATGATCCCTTGTATCAATAAACGGCGAACTTCCAGGTTGCCGCATGACGATATCAGAGTGAATTTGCCGTGCTTTCTCGAATATAATTGCTTTATTCATGCTGTCGCCAGCTAGCTACTTTTCGTTAATCCAAATTAACAGAAGTTTGTCAACCTCTTCTATTGCCCAGACCGTTGCTTTGACATCATAGAAACACCTTTAGCAACACACACACCTTTAATGGCTTTTTTCTTGCGAAGGATGGTAGCAATGGTGGACTTAGCATATTGGTACTGGGCTGTTAAATCAGACAAACGCACACCTCGTTCGTGTTTCTCAATGATCTCCTCCTTCTCCTCAACTCCAATTTTGTTTTGTGTCTTCTTCGGCTGAACACGAGCCTATGGTGGGGTCTTTTTCCGTCCCTTAACAGCAAAAGTATCAGTTAAAAATCCTTGAAGACGATCGACGTGTGCACTCAAGCGAAAGGGGGTGTGGTAAGGTAGGCCGCCTGGGGCGCTGTTCGGTCGTGTGCTTTGGTGTTCTTCCGCCGAAGATTACTCCGCCAGCCAAGGTGGGGTGGCGCTCAATGTGTATCCCGAAAAGTAGTGTGTATGCCAAGGTTTAATATTCATAAATTTAACGTTCGTAAACCAAAAAAATTGTAAGGCAAGGTGTTCGTAAACCGAGGCCCCACTGTCTATCTTTTTTGCCTTATGTCACAAACCCATAAAATAAATGCTAAGAAAAATAAATCAATGAACCACATATGCATCTTTTATACCACACATACTCAATAGGTCCAGTTTTACTGGCCAAGGGCAGATTATTGAAATAGAACTAAAGAAGGTATTATTTGACAAATTACTATTTTCCCACCCATAGTGGGTGAAGGATATTGAATTGAAAGCCCATTTACATTTGATAGTGCACTCACTTGTTCAACTGGGCCTCCGTGACAGTCTTTTGCCATCTTTGTATCCTCTTCTGCTTGTTCTCAATTGCTGCCTGATAGCGAGTCGCCAACCCCCCCGGCACTTCGCACGTGTCCCCCTTCATGTGGAAAGGCACTACCAGCATGTGGAACTCCTCTGGGGGCAGGAGACGGAAGCAAGCGGGGTCAGGGTTTGTGGAGGACTTGACTGAGTCGGCCCCCAGCAGCAGCGGCTGGTCCCACACATTGGGTACCACCGCCAGGCCCACGCTGGCCATGTGGTCCTCCAGGGAGGGGTAGAAGGTGTGAAAGGGGCCCAGAGTGATGTCAGCATTTCCGGGCAGGAGCAGTGGGCGTGTGGGTGTCATGGTGTGGAGTGTGCAGTGGGATGAGGCTCCGACGACAAGCCTACCCGCCACACAAACCACGCGCACGTTCTGGCAGCAATTCACATGCACACTGGTCTCCACCGGACCAAGAATTACTGTGCAATCCCTGCATTTGTCCACACTAACTGACCTGGGGAAAAAGACAAAAATATGAAATATGAATCAAGCCTAGATTATGCAAGACATTGCATGTCGTGACTATGTGGACACAAAACAGTTTTTATTCAAAATGATTCAGATTCAACAAAAAATTGTATTTTTCTCACATTCAACAAGAAACCGCTGCCAAGTATAAAATCCGAATCAGGATTGAATTATCTATTCATCACACCGAGACCAAAATGTTTTACTTAGGTTGAAGATTAAGACTTAATTGTCTTTAGATGTTATTGTAAGTGTGAATGGTTGTTTGTCCTGTGATTGGCTTGCGACCAGTCTACGTTACACCCTGGCCTAATACTACTATGTTAGGCTTCAGCAGCACGCCTGCGACTCTGATGAGGATACGTGGCTAGGAGAACAAATGAATGAAGGGCCTTTGAGAAAGAACTTCATATTGTGAACAGGACATTCGATGCAATCGACGTTACAGTATCTCACTGTGTGGACACACAACCATTTCGAATTAAATTCACTGTGATTATAAATCGGACTTTAGTTGTAATCTTAACAAAATTAAGTTGACACTGGGATGAGATCTTTTTCTGATAAATACAACTGATGCATTTTGTTCAAATAAAACAATATTGGACAGCCACCAAAAAGAGCAAAAATAGTGTGTCCATCCATCATACTAAAATCCAGGCTAAAGAAATTTTCAAGAGCATGTTCAATAAAAAATATTGCATGTGCATTTTTCCACAATGCCTTAATCTGTGAAAATAGTTTGATTGAAATGTATAAATGTAAATGCTGTCTGCAAATGATTGCTGTATTAGATTAATTGTTTTCGATGTTGTGTTATGTTGATGGAGCAGAAGATAAAACACATTATCAACCAACTTGTGTAAATGCATTTTCCTGCAGGCTGCTGCATATTCTTTATGTAATGGTAATGTACATTAGGTTACATACAGGTAGTTTTTTTCTGAATTTGCAAACAAAAAGGATCGTATATAAAAGCAATTGTGAAAAAAATACTAAGTAGCATCTTATTTATTGAACATTTCACTTTGCAAATTCCCAGAATTTCAAGCAGATGATTTGTGTCCTCAAGAGTTGCAAGTGGACAATATTAACCTGAGAGGCGAGAGGAGGTAGATGAAGGCGTCAGCGCATCGGTGGATCTTAATGTTGGCTCCTGTCATCTTGTCAGAGGTCTTGGCAAGGGTCTGCTTACAGACCTGAGACATGAGCACTATCTTGCTCCCAGCTGGGGCCATGTGAGTGTTTCGGGCTATCTTGGCACGCTTCATGGTCCCTTCCACTAGATGCAACAAGAATGGTCAGGTAAAGTAAAGAAAAGCTTGAAGGAGGAGATTTGTGTAATTTTTAAGATTTTGGGTACTTTGTTGGGCCCAAGCTAGCTTCTTCCCAGAGCGCAGGCAGGATGTTATCCCAAAAGGATTGAGAGAGAGGTTATGTTGAAGACAAGAGATGAGCTGGTCAAGAGGGAAGGAATGGCTGAGCGCAGAGTAGCCCGCCTGCATCTGGAGCGGACCGTTACTCAGCATCCTGTGGACGGGTTGGATAGGCCTGCCCGGGCGCTCCCAGCCTTCCAAGAGCAGACTCAGACTGCGCAGAGCCTCCAGGGAGATCTGGGAGCAAACAGGCCGGAGGGCAGTCATCAATAACATGCTGCGAGATAACGCGAGACTGCGTGGTCCACACACCTGACAGTCGCGTGGGACCCTACCAGACTCAGACAGCTGGTTTGGTTCCACCAGCAGCTCCAGAAGCTCCACAAGGTGGCTCTGCACAAAGGACAGATGGGCCTGGTCGTCCCAGTTCTAGTGAACAACCAAATCACATAAAATAAACAATCGATTGTCGGCCATGTTTATTCATACGTTCTGCTCACAAAACCCTTCAGTGACAAGAACAACAGAAATTCAGGACTAAATGTACTTGATTTTTTTCATTTACATGATCATGATGCTGTAGTAGAAAAAAGTTATTTTTATTTTTTGGAATTACGGCGATTGGGAGGAACCCCTCGATCAGAACCTGTGTGGTGTTTTGTTATTGGACATCTGTGCTCGACACAGATTGTCTATAACAAACACTATTCAAACATAAGGGTGTCCATATGTGCACGTGGCACCAGGACAGCCTTGGTCGCAGTTCGATGATTGTATCATCGGATTTGCAGCCGCATGTTTTGGACACTCGAGTGAAGAGAGGACGGAGCTGTCAACTGATCACCACCTGGTGCTGCGCAGGCTCCGTTGGTGGGGGAAGATGCCAGTCCGACCGGGCAGACCCAAACGCGTTGTGAGGGTTTATTGGGAACATCTGGCAGAATCCCCTGTCAGAATGAGTTTCAACTCCCACCCCCAGCAGAACTTTTCACATGTCCCCGGGGAGGTGGGGGACATTGAGTCCGAATGGACCATGTTCCGTACCTACCTTGCTGAGGCGGCCAATCAGAGTTGTGGCTGTAAGGTGGTTGGTGCCTGTCGTGGCGGCACCCCCTGTACTCGCTGGTGGACACTAGTAGTAAGGAATGCCGTCAAGCTGAAGAAGGAGTCCTATCGGGCCTATGGCCTGTGGGATCCCTGAGACAGCTGACAGGTATCGATTAGCCAAGCGGAAGGTGGCCTCGATGATCGCCAAGGCAAAAACTCGGGCATGGGAAGAGTTCGGTGAGGCCATGGAAGACGACTTCTGGACCGCTTCGAGGAAATTCTGGTCCACCATCCGGCGTCTCAGGAGGGGAAAGCAGTGCACCACTAACACTGTGTACAGTGAGGACCTCGACTCGGGACGTTGTGAACCGGTGGGCAGAGTACTTTGAAGACCTCCTCAACTCCACCAACACTCCCCAGCCTCCCTGGTAAAGTCTATTCAGGGGTTCTAGAGGGGTGGGTCCGTCGAGCCTCAGATTGAGGAGGAGCAGTGTGGTTTTCGTCCCGCCCATGGAACAGTGGACCAGCTCTACACCCTTAGCAGGGTCCTCGAGGGTGCATAGGAATTCACCCAACCAGTCTACATGTGCTCTGTGGACTTGGAGGAGGCGTTTGACCATGTCCATCTGGGAGTTCTGTGGAGGGTGCTTCGGGAGTATGGGTTACAGGAGCGTCTGATACGGGCTGTTTGTCAGAGTCTGGTTCGCATTGCCGACAGTAAGTCGGAATCATTTCCAGTGAGTGTTGGGCTCCGCCAAGGCTGCCCTTTGTCACCGATTCTGTTCATAACCTTTATGGACAGAATTTCTAGGCGCAAATGAAGCGTTGAAGGGTTCCGTTTTGGTGGCCTCAGTATAGCATCTCTGCTTTTTGCAGATGATGTGGTACTGTTGGGGCCTTCAAGCGGAGCTTTCCAGCTCTCTCTGGAGCATTTCACAGCCGAATGTGAAGCGGTTGGGATGAGTATCAGTATCTCCAAATCTGAGACAATGGTTCTCAGTCGGAAAAGGGTGGAGTGCCCTCTCCGGATCGGGGAGGAGATCTTGTTCACGAATGAGGGTGTGAGGGAGCGAGAGATCGGTGCGGCGTCTGCTGTGATGCAGACTTTGTACCGATATGTCGTGGTGAAGAAGGAGCTGAGCCAAAAAGCGAAGCTCTCAATTCACCGGTCAATCTAAATCCCAACCCTCTTCTATGGTCACGAGCTATAGTTTGTGAGCGAAAGAACGAGATCCCGAATACAAGCGGCCGAAATGAGCTTTCTCCGTAGGGTGTCTGGGGTCTCCCTTAGAGATAAGATGAGAAGTTTGGTCATCCGGGAGGGCCTCAGAGTCGAGCGGCTTCTCCTCCACATATAGAGGAGCCAGATGAGGTGGCTCGGCATCTGATTAGGATGCCCCCTGGACATGAGCATGGAGCATGACCCTCATGTGTTCCGAGCCCCTGCCAGCTAACTGTCCATAAAATCCAAAATATTGCAACTACCTACGAATAATTTGTTGGGGGTTCAAATGCTTAATCTTTTGTTGAGTTTGGATAATGGGGTAACTCCTACTACAATTCTGTTCTTAATATATGAATTATAATAACCAAATTCAGATACACAGAGAAAAGTGTTTCCATAAAATTTTGCAATTAGACACTAAATGTCACGCTACTAATTTTCATAAAAGGTAAATCCAATTTGTTGTTTAATTCTCATTTGCACGCTTTTTATCTATACTTGTGCTTGGTTTGAATCATTTTAATGTTATTTCACAGGATTTTAATGTGATTTCTGTAATGTCTTCGTTTTTTGTTTGTCTTTCTGGAATGCTTTCAGAGTTTTATGTAAAGAACTTTGAAATGTCTTGAACATGAAATGTGCTATACAAATTAAATTGCCTTGCCAGCTCTTGTGGTCGCGATCATCTGATGTCCTATCTGGACCTCATTTTGTGATTGGTGAGTGTGTTAAGGTACGTGAGGATGACCTTGTTCTGGGAGCTGGTCTTGGCCTCACGTTCCGATGGAGATGGAGAGCGAGTGCGATGGCTGGGCCACTCCTCTCCAATGAGTGATTTACGCAGGGACATGCGGTTCAGCTGTTGAATGTGAAGGAAGAGGAGGAACTGCAGCGTGTCCACAGACCTCTGGGAAACAAAAATACTACATCAACATGAATGCTGATCTGTGTATCAGAAGACCTGCTAGAAGAGGCATGGCCAAGCAAGTGACGCGAGGAGCTGGAGTTGGCTGGGTGGGCTTTGGTTCAATGTGGGCATATGAGTTTTGTGGCAGTCAGTGCTCTTTATAAGTCTTACCATGAAGCATTTGTGTTTATGACCGTTTTTCCAATGCATTTTTACCATGGCTCTCCTTTCCTAAAGCACGGGCATGAGAAACCTCAAATCTTCCCTACTTTGTTTCCCCTCACATGGAGCAGCTATACACAATTGTTTTCTGATTTAAATCACCATCATGTTTTTAAGACATCATCAACTAATTTAAACAACTTTGCAGTATGTAACAGCATGGTCATGTCAAAAATATTGGCTCCATATGAGCACTAATATATTTCTGGAGTTGAATCCACAAATTCTCTTTTTTCCTACCATTTTCAGAAGGATGGATACTGTAACCCAAAAATACCCAAATAAATACAGTGAAGTCTCGTTATATCGATATTCTCGGGAGTCGGAAAAAATATCGATATAACCGGACTATCGATATATCCGATCCTGCGGCATGTAAATTTTCTCCTTGCGTTCATAGAAATAGTAGCAGTACTATCGATATAACAGATATCGATATAACGAGACTTTACTGTAATTATAATGAGACACTAATAGTAAAAAAAGGGAGGTGTGTGTTGGGATTGTGTTTGGTGGACTGCAGCAGCTTCCCCTTGGACAGCAAAGCAAAGTAGAGCTGCTCTTCAGAAAAAGTCAATAAAAACAATACACCATAGGCTTTAGATGATGTAATACAGATGAGGAATCGGGGTCTAAAAATAGATGTGTTCCATTTACAAATGCACAAGTAGCTGGGGCAGCAAGTCAAAGTGAACCAGGATATACAGTATATACGTATTACAGGATTACTATAGAATCTACTTGATTGTTATTATTTATTTATTGATTGATTATTAAACTCAAAACTTTTTACATTATCATTATTTATTTCACCTCGTTTCTTTGTTGGTCAAGATCACTTTTGCTTGAACACTGGGAGAGACACTCGGCCCATTCCAGTCGGTCCCTGGATGAGTGGCCAGTAAAGAAGTCAAAGGTCTCAAAGTAGAGCCATGCTAGGTCTTCTGGAAGCTGCAGCTTTCCACATGCAATGTGCTTCCACATGAGCCAGGTCAAGGAAGGGAAGCAGCCATCGCGGGTGCGCACATAGGTGGCCATCTTGCGAAGGTAGTGCTGACTGAGCTTGGACGAGGGTGCCACCTAAGATAAGAAATCACTCCTGAGTTATTTTGTAACTGGATGATGGATATGATGGTGTTCACTCACCTGAAGGGCACCCAAAAGGAACGGCTCCATACGTGGCCAGATGCTTACCCTGTCAGGATCCATGTCTGAAAAAAAATGAGTATTGAATCAAATTTGCTTGACTGGACCGCTTTCGCAATGTACCATATATGTTGCTCCCATAAGATAACAAAATGATGCAAAAAGTGTAAACGGAATCTGCATAATTTAAAGAAACGTGAACATTCTTCAGTGTAATTGAGGTATAAATCGCAGTTCTATTCAAACTAAAGTATTAACTATTTGCCCTCTCAATGTCATAGATTAGTGACAAAATTGGAAACGTTACTTATGCACGACTCTCAAGTCACCTACCTACCATCTGTGCCATAAAGACTACAATGCTCTTGTGTACAACTGCTATAAATGGTTAGCGCACATACAAGTGAACAAGAATCTGGCCGAGTGTGGCCGCGGTTTGTTGGTTCGGTCATTGTGAATGTATGCTGTTGCTACGAGTCATTCGGGGTGAATTATTTCTTAGATTTGTTGTAACACAATATGTTAACATTTCTTAATTCTTCTGAAACACTTTAGATGCCAAACAAGAAATTGCTCTGAGAATTAATGACTAAATTGAACTTTATGCTGCCATGACAACCAGACTGCTGCTACCTTCACCCGACTCATTGCAGAAGTATTCGTGTCAAAACCACGGTGAAAACGGACACATTCACATATTGTCAAACCTGAATGTTTTGTGTCGAGACAAGGTTCGCGTCTAACTATTAATTGGGACATTCGTCACCCAAACGAGACATTCTCTCTGAGAAGTTAGCCTCAAGAGACAAGTTGAGCTAAACTGAGGCTAACAACGCAACTCTTACCTTCACTCTTCTTCGACGGCCAAACGTCGGTTTGGTCCACCTCGCCACGATAGGGTCTCGTGGACAGGTGCAAAGAATTCGCGTGTGAGAAGTTTGTTGGGAAGTTGTTTGAGGGATTCAGCCAAGGTGGGGAACATTTCTGCTCGACTTCCTACTTGGCGCCCTCCTCCGCTAGTGACGTTCGCGAACGAACTGGCTGTGCAAGCCGTCTCTTTGGAGTGAACGACTGAATATAGATATACGTATATATATATATAAAAGTGCATGCATATATATATATATATATGTATCCATCTTCCGTACCGCTTATTTCTCATCAGGGTCGCGGGGGGGGGGGGGGGGGTGCTGGAGCCTACCTCAGCTGTCTTCGGGCACGAGGGCAGGGGACACCCTGAATTGGTTGCCAGCCAATCGCAGGGCACACAAAGACAAACAACAGTCACTCTCACACATTTGGAGTTGTCAATCTGCCTGCCATGCATGTTTTTGGAGTGTGGGAGGAAACGGGAGGACCCGGAGAAAACCTACGCAGGTCTGGGGAGAACATGCAAACTCCACACAGGGAGGTCGGCCTGGGACGCGAACCGGCGACCTCTGCACTGTGAAGCCGTTGTGCTAACCACTCAACTACCGGGCCTTTCTCGCTTTCTTGGTCGGGAGCGTTCCAGACGTGACGTCATGTCAGGCATCGTCATCAACTCGAAAACAAGACTTCCTGAATATTCAGTGCGAGTCTTAAAACGTAAAATGTAGCTACATGTCGTGGAATCTTTGTAAAATACGCTTAGTAGAAGTCATTTGAAGTGATTTTACAAATTATGGACACAACTTGTCCGGTGGCGTCGGTTGTCCTTTAAATAATCTGGTTGATAATCTTGATTGTCTTTTCGTGTGGATGATTAAAAATGAAGTGAAAAAAGTGTGGTTCTCAACACTTCATCGGTAATACCCCACACAATCCATGCATTTTTAGCAGTAGTTGTTATTGATTATGCACTTTTAATTATTATTATTATTATTATTATTATTATTATTATTATTATTATTATTATTATTATTATTATTATATTATTATAGTGGTTGGTGAGAGTGTAGCCAGACAGCATAGGTTGGTGGTGTGTAGGATGAAGCTGGCAGTGAGGAAGATGAAGAAACCAAAGGCTGAAGTGAGGACAAAATGGTGGAAGTTGAAAAAGGAAGAGTGTTGCATGACATTTAGGAAGGAGGTGAGACAAGCACTGGGTGGGCAAGAGGTCCTTGCAGATGACTGGCGAACTACAGCGAACATAATCAGAGACACAGGTCGGAAAGTACTTGGTGTATAGAGTGGAAGAAAGGGAGATAAGGAGACTTGGTGGTGGAATGGGGAGGTGCAGGAGTGTATACAGAGAAAGAGGTTAGCAAAGAAGAAGTGGGACACTGAGAGGACGGACGAGAGTAGACAGCAGTACAAGGAGATGCAGCGCACGGTTAAAGTAAAGGTGGCAAAGGCCAAACAAGAGGCCTATGATGACTTGTATGCTCAGCTGGACAGCAAGGAAGGTGAGACTGATCTTTACAGGCTGGCAAGACAGAGAGACAAAGATGGTAAGGACCTGCAGCGGGTTTGGGTGATTAAGGATAGTGTATTAATTAATTAATTAGTGTGTAGATAATGTATTAACAGGTGCCAGTAGTGTGATGGCAAGATGGAAAGAGTACTTTGAAGAATTGATGAATGAGGAAAATGAGAAGGAACAAAGAGTAGAAGACGTGACTGTTGTGGACCAAGACGTAGCAAGCATTAGCAAGGATGAAGTGAGGAGGGCACTGAAGAGGATGAAGGGGGGAAAGGCACTCATGCCTGATGATTTACCAATCGAGGTATGGAAGTGTCTTGGAGAGGTGGCGGTGGTGTTCCTGACTGGGTTATTCAACAAGATCTTAGATGGTCTACAGATGCCTGAAGAATGGAGACGAAGTGTACTCTTGCCCATTTTTAAGAACAAAGGAGATGTGCAGAGTTGTACTAACGACAGAGGAATAAAGTTGATGAGCTAGAACCATGCATGAAGCTAGACTAAGAGCAGAAGTGAACATTTGTGAGCAGCAGTATGGCTTCATGCCAAGAAAAGAGTACGACAGATGCAGTGTTTGCTTTAAGAATGCTCTGAGCCCCTTCTTGTTTGCTATGGTGATGGACAGGGTGACAGACGATGTTCGACAAGAATCTCCTTGGACCATAATGTTTGCAGATGACATTGTGATCTGTAGCGAGAACAGGGAACAGGTGGCGGAGAAACTAGAGATGTGGAGATATGCCCTGGAAAGGAGAGGAATGAAGATCAGTCGCAACAAGACGGAATATATGTGTGTGAATGAGAGGGATCCAAGTGCAAGAGTGATGCTACAGGGAAAAGAGATAAAGAAGGTGGGGGATTTTAAGTACTTGGGGTCAACTGTCCAGAGCAATGGAGAGTGTGGAAAAGAGCAGGCTGGAGCGGCTGGAGAAAAATGTCAGGTGCGATGTGTGATAGAAGGGTTTCAGCTACGATGAAAGGAAAAGTGTATACAACAGTGGTGAGACCAGCCATGGTGTTTGGATTGGAGACAGTGCCACTGAAGAAAAGACAGCAAGCAGAGCTGGAGGTAGCAGAGCTGAAGATGTTGAGGTTTTCTTTGGGAGTGACCAGGTTGGATAGGATCAGGAATGAGTACATTAGAGGGACAACTCATATTAGAGGCTTTGGAGAGTAAGTCACAGAGACCAGACTGAGATGGTTTGGACATGTCCAGGGGAGAGAGTGACTACATCGGCAGAAGGATGCTTGAACTGCCAGGCAGGAGACCGAGAGGAAGACCGAAAAGGAGGTTTATGGATGTGGTCAAAGAGGACATGAAGGTAGCTGGTGTGAGAGAAGAGGATGCACAAAACCGGGTTAGATGGAGGACATTGATTCCCTGTGGCGACCCCCGAAGGGAAAAGCCGAAAGGAAAAGAAGAAGAAATTAAGTCAAGCAATAACCATGTATGAAAAGGATTGGTCAAATTCACAAATCTGACAGAATACAAATGATTGTATTTATGCGAATGATAGTGTCATGTCTAAAGTTTGTGATTTGCATTTTTGACAGTTGATAGTTGAAAGGGCGCGAAATCATAAAGAAGGGAGGTTAGGTTACAGAGAGGGAAGTCCGCTCTGGCGCCAGTCTGAGTGGGATGAGCATAGGTGTGAGTTGTGGCTAACAACAACTCCTGTATGAATGTGCTAACTGCTACGTTTGTTTAATAGAAAGACTGACCTGCTATACCAGCGATTGTGCATCCTTTCTTACGCTAAGGGGCATTACATTACATACAGAAGTGGGATGCACACGTCGAACTTTTGAACACCACCAGAACACCAGACATTACAATATATTCATTAAATACTGTACATACATCCCCCCACCCTTTGTTGAATTTCAGTCGGTTTAAAAAATATCTCTTTAAATGTAGGCGGGATTTTGGCACGTCAGTCGGATAGGCGGGACTTCCTCCAGAAGCCGGAAAAGAGGCTTTCCTGTGACTGGTAACTGGATCCAACCTTCAATAGAAGCCGGCTCAATTTTTTCAAGATTTCGATAAATATATGTTTTTTGAGGGGTTTATATATGGCGATCAAAGGGATGAAACTATACAGTGTGTGTTGTTTGCTTCTCTGGGTTATAACTACAGTGTTTGCCGGGTAAGTAAGTGGTTTTGCGCTGAAACGGTCGCTCAAGCAGCATCGCCAGCTGGTACACATGTTCTACTGTGATTGGTTCAACCGGTGCAGCGCATAAGAGGCAAAACTACTCCTATTGTTTTACAATTGTTTCTGTAATAATTGTGTCATTAAATAGAGCAAACTAGTTTTGTGAGTAAGAACCCCCCATCCATTTGACTACCAAAGTAGGCTGTTCGCGAGCCTTTTTGTCCCACAAAGATTATTGTGTAGGTTCATGCACATCTTTGGATGTTTTTAGCCAGCGTCTTTCTCCCGTAGGCGAGATTTCTACAAAATCCTTGGGGTGAGCAAGAGTGCATCAATCAGGGACATCAAGAAAGCCTACAGAAAGCTAGCTCTCCAGTTACACCCCGACAGGAACCAGGACGACCCCAAAGCACAAGATAAATTCGCTGACTTAGGCGCTGCTTACGAGGTACGATGCATTTTAAGCATTTTCTTACAATGCTTCAGAAGTTATAATTCATACAAAGAGTCCGATTTCCCGGCGAAATGTAACCCGGAATAACCAAAGCACACGGCTTTTATTCGCTTCCCTGGTCGGTTGCCCGTGGAAACATTAGGCTCGCCGTGATTGGTCAACTGTACTGTGTGGCTGCTTTTGATTGGTTGAGATATTGCCGAAATATATATTTATTTGCATTTACAGCTCTTGCTGGTGCGTTATTTTAATATTCGATTCGCATTGCTATCATTGGCCTAAATTTTAGAATAATAAATTCATATAAATGCATATAATATATGCAATGTAATAAATGCACAGTCTCCCAAGACATGAAGTTGGGAATCACATGTGGGAGGTCAACACCAACTCTATCCTAAAAAAGGCCCAACAGAGAATGTACTTCCTGAGGCTGCTAAAGAAGCATGGCCTGCCACAGGAGGTGCTCCAACATTTCTACACGGCTGTCATCGAATCCATCCTGTGTTCTTCCATCACTGTTTGGTTCGGGGCCGCCACATAAATGGACAAAATCCGACTTCAACGGACAGTTAGGACGGCGGAAAAAATTATTGGCACCGCCCTACCCACTCTCGAGGACTTGCACAGTGCAAGAATCCAAACTAGGGCGCGGAAAATCCTACTGGACCCTCCGCACCCTGCTCACTACCTTTTCCAGCTACTCCCCTCAGGCAGGCGCTACCGATCCATGCGCACCAAATCCAGCAGACATTTAAACAGCTTCTTCCCCCAAGCCATTAACTCTTTGAACAGTAGCCCAAATGGAATTGTATAGTGCCTCTTTGCAATTTTTTTGCTGATGATACTAGTGCAGCGTGTTCGACCGGAAACAAATTCCTTGTGTGTTCTACATACTTGGCAATAAAGATGATTCTGATAAAAAGTAATGTAACTTTTTAAAAGATTTATGATGTTTTTAATTTATGGCTGTGACACAACTTGTACTTTCACAAAGATAATAATACCCCGTGAAGATGGACATTGTCCTATTTTTATTTATGTAACAATGTCTTTATTACGGCAGTTTTCAGTGGTTTGACTGAGACTCTTTTGTGATAGTTTCTTGTCTTTCCCCAGATTTAAAAGTTTTCCTTGCTGTCCCTTGGGGTTAAGATCCGGGCATGTTGTTAATATCCGTTTACTGAGGGCTTGTGAAGCCCTTTGAGGCTCTTGTGTGATAATGGAGAACTTAATTAAATTTGACTTGACGTTTCATTTTCAGGTTCTTTCTGATGAGGAGAAAAGGAAACAGTATGACGCATATGGAGAAGATGGACTTAAAGAAGGCCACCACAGTTCACACAACGATATATTCTCCAGGTTGGTCCTGTTAACATAAAAACAAGACAATAGACTCAGGATAATTGATTAGAGTAGACAGACACAGTGGGTAGTAGTACCCACTGTGTTCTCATCTCATCTCAAAATCTTTAAATGTGAAATTGACATAGCCAACACACATACTATACTAGGAACAAAAACATTTTACTCAAATCTTCTTTGTAACAATTCACACATTTCTAAAATGACATTTGAATGGTTTAATTTTAATTTTCACTCATTTGACAGTGTCAAGTGAAATTCTCTTGAGCATAGTCAGTTATAAAAATACTATTGCTTTCTTACAAGTACATTGGATTTGAACTTGTCAATTCAAAAAGTAAATCTTACATCTGTACTGTAATCTCTGTCATAACATACAGGTAAATTTTACTTTGTCTTGTTTAAAAATTGGACTATCTTATTTTAAGTAGATTTCATCAATATAATTAAGTTAATGTTGCAAATTCACAAATGCTACTCGTCGTGTCACAAATTGGTGTTTTCGTGTTTGTTGTTTGTTAAAGTCATAAATGCCTTGCATGCTGGGTGCGAGAGGACAGTAATTTCATCTGTGCTGTATGTCAAGCATATTAGCATATTTTACAATAAAGCTGACTTTGACCTGTGACTTTATTTACCTGTATTTACCATTGTCACTAACTAAAATAAAACAAACTTGTGGAGGTATCCGCAAATGACAAGACCACAAAATATTGGGACGGATACTTTTTTTCGACTGCATTATTGAACATCATTTGTTGCAAAACTATCCTCACATGAGAAATGAGTTCAAAAGTAAAGTAAGATATATTTATTCAAATGCAAAACACCAATAAAAATGACTTAAAGGACAACCGACGTCTCCGGACAAGTTGTGTCCATAATTTGTAAAATGGCTTCAAATGACTTCTACTGGGCGTATTTTAATAAGATTCCACCGCATATAGCTATATTTTACGTTTTAAGACTCGCGCTGAACATTCAGGAAGTCTTATTTTTGAGTTGGTGACGAGTCCTCACGTGACGTCAGAAAAGGACAGCCTCCTGACCGTAAAAAAGACGCATTCTAGCGTCTTTCCATCATGTCAATGTATTTTGCTGTACTGTTTTTTTGAAACCCTTGTGTTACATCCAAAAGCCGCCAGCAGAGGGAGTCCAAGCTCCATGCAAGGAATGTATCAGCCTGTGGAAACGTGCTGATTCATTCCTCACAGGAGCTGGTCGCCATTTTTCTGCCTCTTTTGTGGGACGTTACATTGCAGTCCAGATGCCTCAAAATGACACGGAAGGACTTCTTTAATCGATGGCAAACATGTATGCTTTCCTCTTCAAAACTATTTGAATCATCTTCATAACTGGATGTGTAACAAGAAAGCATATTATCCGAATCTGAAGCCATTGTTTTTATTCTCCAGCAATGCAAGACGTCTTGGCGTGACGTCACAAACTGGGGGTGGAACTTTCTGAAAATGCCCAATTCGCAGCTCAATTTTTTGCAGATTTTGGACACTTTGTCATTTTTATTGGTGTTTTGCATTTGACTAAAAATATCATATTGCGTGTTTTGGGTATTTTAGATGTTATAAAACGTTTTTCTGATGTCAGTTAAAAAACAAAAAAGTGACGTTGGTTGCCCTTTAAAGTGTCCAAAATCTGCAAAAAATTGAGCTGCGAATTGGGCATTTTCAGGAAGTCCCGCCCCCAGTTCGTGACGTCACGCCAAGACGTCTTGCTTTGCTGGAGAATCCAAACAATGGCTTCAGATTCGGAGAATATGCTTTCTTGTTACACATCCAGTTATGAATATGATTCAAATAGTTCTGAAGAGGAAAGCATACATGTTTGCAATCGATTAAAGAATTATATGTGCCATTTTGAGGCAACATTGGGGGAAAATCTCTCACTCAAAAAAAAGAGGCACAAAATGGCGACCTCCAGTGGCCACCTCCGCTTCCACAGGCTGATAAATTCCTTATATGGAGCTTGGATGCCCTTTTCTGGCGGCTTTTGGGTGCAACACGGTTCTCAGACCAAACATGTACAGCAAAATACATTGACAGTAATTGAAGGACTGCTACAATGTGTCTTTTTTCGGTCAGGGGGCGGTCCTTTCATGACGTCACGTACGGACTCGTCACCAACTCAAAAACAAGACTTCCTGAATATTCAGAGCGAGTCTTAAAACGTAAAATATAGCTATATGCAGTGGAATCTTATTAAAATATGACCAGTAGACGTCATTTGAAGCCATTGTACAAATTATGGACACAACTTGTCCGGAGACGTCGGTTGTCCTTTAAGTCAGAATTCTCACGTTAAAGTCAGAATTCTGAGTTTATTCATAGAATTCTGACTTTAAAGTCACAATTCTGACTTTATTCTCAGAATTCTTACTTTAAAATGAGAATTCTGAGAAGTTGAATTCGCACTTTAAAGTCAGAATTCTGAGAATAAAGTCTGAATCTTGCCAACCATATTTTTGTCTTCTTCAGTGGCCCTAATCATCTTCAGTACGTTCTGATATCAATTACAAAAACATACAAAAAAGCTCCACCCAGTCCCAAAAGTGTTGCGGAAATAAAAAAATGTTGACTGTTCGACCCTTTCAATTTGGGTTCTATGGTAATCATCACACTTGTTGAAAACAAGGAAAAGCTACTGTGTGACCTGTGAGACATATTTTTCTTGGAAATTGCGGTCAAATTTTGAATTGACCAACTGGTGATACGACAGTGTTGCCTGACAATTGTTGTGTCCCGGTGTGTAGTTTCTTTGGCGACTTTGGTTTCATGTTTGGAGGCAACCGGCAACAGCAGGATCGGAACATCCCCAGAGGAAATGACATTGTGCTTGACTTGGAGGTCACACTTGAAGAGGTTTACGCTGGCAACTTTGTAGAGGTGAGAAAGAGGTCCCAGATTGAATTGACACATTCCCATTATGCTTGTGTAGGATTGTCTAGGTACGTACTCTGATATAAGTGCATTGAAGACTATAGTTTCACATACGTGCACAACACACGCACGCACACAACACACACACACACACAAACGCACGCACACACACACGCACACAAACTATGAACAAGTTCCCAGCCAATTGCTAATTTTCAACTTATTGAAAATGTCTTTATTTTGTTGTATTAATTTTTTTGTGGCCAGATTGTGCGAAACAAACCCGTAGCCAAAGAGGCGCCCGGAAAGCGGAAATGCAATTGTCGACCAGAGATGAGGACCACGCAGCTTGCCCCAGGCCGCTTCCAGATGACGCAAGAGATGGTGTGCGATGAATGTCCAAATGTCAAGTGAGGTTTTTTTTTTTTTAATCGCGATCCTAGAGAGAAAATACATTTAAAAGTGCTGAATGTTGTACATTGAGCATATTTGACAAGAAAGCTGACTTGACATTTCAAATGTACATTTGGCTCGATTACATAAGGCTGGTGAATGAGGAGAGAACACTGGAGGTGGAAATTGAACAAGGTGTGAGAGATGAGATGGAGTACCCCTTCATTGGAGAAGGTAAGCTTGAGGACCACCAATATGATACCATTGGCACATTATGAGACAGTAGCGTTACTCAGCATCAAATAGCTGTGTGGTTGCCGCGACACTGAAAATATGCCTCTCCAAATATTGTAATTTGTATTTATTTATTTTAGCGAGGGTGTTCGGGGGTCAACAAAAATATACTGTGTTTCTCTTTCTGGTAAGACAAAAATACGAGTAAAATCTGCTGTCTATTTTAGATAGATTGATAGATATTTTATTCAACCTGTGACGGGCATTTTAATATTTCTCAATGTACGTATTAACAAATGTGTATTTTACTCAGGCGAGCCTCACATCGACGGAGAACCTGGAGATCTGCGTTTCCGCATCAAAGTGTTAAAGTATGACCAAACTTCATAACTTTACACTTAATGCACAATAACATGACATTGAGGAGACATTTGTGTTTTGTAGACATCGCATGTTTGAGCGCAGGGGAGATGACCTGTACACCAACGTCACTATCTCATTGGTGGAGGCACTGGTTGGCTTTGAGATGGACATCGTTCATTTGGATGGACACAAGGTACTCGTTTGTTTTGCTCACTTTCTCGTTAGTGTGCTGCCAAAGCACTGCAATCGATTTCTTCCTGTTCGGTAGGTGCACGTCGTGCGGGACAAGGTAACCAAGCCTGGTGCCAGGATGTGGAAGAAAGGCGAAGGCCTGCCCAACTTTGACAATATCAACATTCGTGGGTCTCTTATTATCACATTTGACGTCGAGTTCCCTCAAATACAGATGGATGAAAAGCAGAAAACCGGTAAGTGCTTTGCTTCTCTTAAAAGTGTCAATTCGAAAATTCCTTTTCTGTTTGTTTGTCTTGTCATAAATCTTGCCTTTGGTGCTGCGATGAGAGATTTGTCAGACACTGACATTCTACTGACCATGATAAACCACTTGAATCCTTTTTCAGGTATTCGTAACCTGTTGAAGCAAGGCTCCATACAGAAGGTTTACAATGGATTACAAGGCTACTAGGATATGCTACTTCATACTGCTTGGATTCACACGCACATGACAAACAACATGCAAACTACTACAACAAAAGCAGCAGCAGGACGACGAGTATGACCCCTACAACATTTCTAGCCGCCGTCTGTTTTGTTTTGTTTTCCCAACTCAGGATGTCCTGAATTTATTTGTTTTTACATTTCAACAATCTTTTCTGTACACCCCCACACGCCCACACTCCTCCCAAAACAACAGTTTTAGATTTATTTAAGGTCACAAACTGGATTAACGAAGTGGGCGCTGGGGCACGTTTGATTTTGTAATAAATCAAACAAATCCAGGGAAATTTTGCTCTTTGACTTTGACACAAATTGCTCTTATTTTCATAACCAATAGAGGTTTTAAGGGAATTGGTTTTCTCTTCGGGCCTCTTCTTTTACATGGTCGTTTGTTCCATTCACACATTTCTTTTACATGGTCTTTTGTTGCATTCACACATTTTCTTCATTGCTGGAGAACCAGCACACTTACTGTGCATGTGACCAACATATGAAAGATACAGTGGGAAAACTGTAAAAATAATTGTTTAATTGGTATTTTGCAATTCCTGTGATGCCTCTTTTTACTTTAGTGATACAATTCCTCAACTCGATGGGTTAAACCTTTCAAATGCAACCCATTTATCATCATGGATCAAAATTTTTTCCCTTTGTTTTGCAAAACTGCAACGCTGCCTCCCAACTGTGACTTAACGAGTCTTGTTTTCATTCCGGTTTTCCGGAGTGGGGTTAACTGATTTTTGCGGAGTATGAATAAAGATTTCTATCGGTTGCGATGCGGAATCTATTATTGTACAGTAAAGTCTCGTTATATCGATATCGGTTATATCAATAGTACCGCTTATTACGATACTATTTCTATGAACGCAAGGAGAAAATTACATGCGCGCAGGATCGGATATATCGATAGTCCGGTCATATCGATATTTTTTCGGACTCCCGAGAATATCGATATAATGAGACTTTACTGTACTTGAATTCTCCAGAGGATTGCGACTGAGTTTCATGTATGAATCAATTGACCAATGTATGTTTCAGGAAACACTTCTGTTGTTACTCAGTAAGTTCTTTGCATTATAATTACTATAATTAAATCCCACAATGTACAGAAGTAGAGAAGGCAGTTTAAAGGTTTAAGCATAAACATCAAGTTACATAATACTGTTCTCAGGGTGGGTGGATTGAGTGTATATTAAACTTACATCCAAAATAACTAAAAAATGCTAAGCTTTCAAAGAACCGTACCACCAGGGTAAAGTGTTCATTAAAAGTGAAACAGGTTGAAATAAAAATGTTGATTTACATTTGTTGTAAGACACTGTAACATTATATATAGCAAGAACATTGATGGACAACCGACGCCTACGGACAAGGTTTGTCCATAATTTGTAAAATCACTTCAAATGACTTCTACTGAGCGTATTTTACAAAGATTCCACCGCATATAGCGATATTTTATGTTTTAAGACTCGCGCTGAATATCCAGGAAGTCTTGTTTTCGAGTTGGTGACAATTCCTACCGTGATGTCTCGGTAGGTATCGTCACTGACCGAGAAAGCGACACACAATGCATTTTGCGGTACTTTGTTTGGTCTGAAAACTTCGTGTTGATGGCGAAATTAGAAGGAAAACACATAAATAATATGATGGTGAATTGTTGTGTGTTGCACCAAGACTACTGTTAGATATTCGCTGACACAAATTCCCAGCAGACAAATCAGTCCATTTCCAACGGAGCTTGGGCACCATCTTATGCATTTTTTGGGATGCTACATTGCTGTCATTGACGGCTCAAATTGATATGGGAGGACTCCTTTATACGATTGCAAACATTTATGTTTTCCTCTTCAGAACTATTTGAATCATATTCATAACTGGATGAGTAACAAGAAAGCATCTTCTCCGAATCTGAACTCCACGAGCCCATTGTTTTTTTTTCTTGAGCAAGGCAAGACGACCTAGCGTGACGTCACAAACTGGGGGCGGGACTTTCTGAAAATCCCCAAAAAATTGTGTCGGTTGCACTCTAACACTGCTTTAGAGAAAAAAAAAACACCGACTTTCAAAAAATTCACCCACGTTTTCAGCATTGAATCATTTTGAGCTATTTTATTTAATCATATGGCAAGGTGTTGACTGGTTTGCACGTCCGCCTCACTTTGTAGAGGTGCATAGTTCGATTGCGGTATTTCTCCTGTCTGGTGTTTGCATATTCTCCCCATACCTATGTGGGTTTTCTCCGAGTACTCCGGTTTCCGCCCACATTCCAAAAGTATGCATGGTAGGATAACGGAACACTCTAAATTATCTCTTGTGATCATGAACAGGTCCATGTGTGCCCCTGCATGAAGACACGTGGGATGGGCTCCGACATGCCCTCGACCCTTGAGGAAAAACTGCTTAGAAAATGGATGGATATCTTAATATCAAGGCCCACAGTCCACATTTGGTGGGCATGAAGTCTTTATTGTCATAATAATGATAACAATATTAATAATAATTAAGAATATATTTAATTTACAAGCGCCTTTCAGAACACCCAAGCACACTTTACACTTAAAAGAACAGTACACAGAACAATAAAACCATAAATAAATGATAAATAATAAAATTGATTAAACCAAACCGTAAATGCAATTTTAAACAGATGGGTTTTGAGTTAGGATTTGAAAGTGGGAAGAGAGTCAATATTACGGATGTTGGGTGGAAGTGAGTTCCAGAGTTTGGCAGCAGAGCGCTTAAAGCTCTGCACCCCGTCGTGGTGAGACGGGCAGAGGGCACACAGAGATGGAGGGAGGATGAGGATTTGGGGGACCGAGAGGGAACGGAAATTTGAAGAAGGTCAGACAGATTGTTCTAAGCGAGCCATGAGCAAACTACGGCCCGCGGGCCACATACGGCCCGTTAGGCTTTTTAATCGGGCCCGCCGAACCTGCCCAAATTATAGTAAAAACAGCGTCTGAAACTCATGACAAAAAGTCAACGGACAACAGGGCAGATAACTGAAAAGTTGTCTGCCCCGTCTTTCACAACCTGAAGCACAATGAGACAACTAATGACGTACAACGTTTTCTTTTAAATCAAGAATGTACCTACAACAAATGCTACCTTGCATAATTTACGGCAAATGTGCATGGCTAAATTTTGCTGCAGTAGTCGATTGTCATTGTGATGCACAACGCAACCTTTGGATTACTTCCTATGAGCCACTCAGCCCCTTTTATGAGTCTCACGTACACTTTACAGTCACGGTTTAATGTAAATTTACGTTTTGTAGCGTCACATATGTTGTTAGCTTCTTTTGAATCTTTCTTCTGGGCTGAGGATCTGTGCATCTATTTCGGAAAATTATATGCAATTGGACGACTTTATAACGCTTGCGAAAATCCGGAAGAAAGAAGCAGGCTTCTGATTGGCTGCCGTGCCGAGTATGCAAATTTCACTGCAGGTTGCCAATTTTGTGTGCTCGGCGACGGTACACGTGTATTGTTTGCGCGTGAAGGCGAGGGCGTCAGTGAGGAGTTTGTTGAGCGCGCGGTCAGGACAATCCGTCTATGATTTGACGGAATTTAACACAAGTAGGCATTATTGAGCTTGAATATTTCGTTGTGGAATAATATGTTTTGAGTGTTGAAAGTGATTCCATTTTTCAATAAATGTTGATTTCTTTAACTTTGCCCCTCCAATGAAAACTTATTAAAAACAGACGCAATCTTGATGAATCACAGTGCATATGTTATTTTAATCTATTTCCATTTCCTCCTCCAAGTATCTGCGAAATAGTATGTAAACGCCATATTCCTTGAGACAAATTTATTAACTGATCAGGGATATTTTTCACATTTGAAAGACAGTTAAAAAATTGGGTTCTTACTGTGCTATGAGGTTTGTACACACTACATTTAAAGGACAACCGGCACCATTTTTTCGTGTTTCCCACTGACATTATAAAAACGTTTTATAGCGTCTATAATACCCAAAACAGGCAGGCTGATATTTTTAGTTAAATGAAAAACACCAATAAAAATGACTTCAAAATGAATCTGGAAATGGCCAGTTTCAGAAGGTCCCACCCCTTTGTTCGTGACGTCACGCCATGACGTCTTGCCTTGCTCGAGAATCAAAACAATGGCTTCAGATTCGGAGAAGATGTTTTCTTGTTACTCATCCAGTTATGAATATGATTCAAATAGTTCTGAAGAGGAAAGCATAAATGTTTGCAATTGATTCAAGGAGTCCTCCCATATCAATTCGAGCCGCCAATGACAGCAATGTAGCACCCAGAAAATGCAGAAGATTGCGCCCAAGCTCCGTTGGAAATGGGCTGATTTGTCAGCTGGGAATTTGTGTCAGCGAATATCAAATAGTTGTCTTGGTGCAACACACAACGATTCACCATGGCGTTATTTATGTGTTGTGTTTTCCTTCTAATTTCGCCATCAACACGAAGTTTTCAGACCAAACAAAGTACCCAAAATGCATTGTGTGTCGCTTTCTCGGTCAGGGGCGGTCCAAACGTGACGTCACATGGGTATCGTCATCAACTCGAAAACAAGACTTAGTGAATATTCAGCGCAAGTCTTAGAACGTAAACTATAGCTATATGCTGTGGAATCTTTGTAAAATACGCTCAGTCAAAGTCATTTGAAGTGATTTTATAAATTATGGACATAACTTGTCGGAAGGCGTCGGTTGTCCTTTAATGCTTTAGACTTAGTATTTCCGGCCCAAACACTCCCTCTAAATGCTCCTGGCCCGGCCCCTCTGTCAAATTTTAGAACCCAATGCGGCCCGCGAGTCAAAAAGTTTGCCCACCCCTGTTCTAAGCTAAAGCAGGCATTAACAACTGGCGGGGTGCAAATCACACACTGGATGCGCCCCAAAATAAGAAATAGATAAATCAAAATACCCCAGTAATCACCTTAAACATGAACAAATGTCAAGAGTGGATGGGATCCGTGATTATGCAAATCGAGCCGAAATGCAAATATGCAAGATGGATATTAATTTCAACATCATCAATAACCGCTAGATGGCAGACATGTCTCAGTAATGTAACCAATGCTTACACTGGTTACATGATTAGGCGCGATTGATTCGTGGATTGATTAATTGCTGGCAGATTAGGAAGGTTATGCAGGCCAAACATTTTGAGTGATGGTTGTGCTATGGGCTCACCAGTTTCACCCATAGTGGCTAATCTATACGTGGAAGAGATGGAGAAACAGGCCCTCACATTCTTCCCGGGGACAAAAATTAAACACTGGTTTAGATATGTGGACAATAATTTTATCTTAATTAAAAAACAAGAAATTCAATCCTTCACAGATCAGCGCAACTCGGTAGAAATTAACATTAAATTTACTAATGAGGACATAAAAGAGAACCAACTACCCTTTTTGGATTGTAAAGTAATTATAAAAGAGGACAGAGCGCTAAACACTTTAAGGCAAAAATTAGTGCATCCAAAAGATAGGCTGCCAAATGAAAAACAAAGTAATGTAGTTTACTCAATACATTGTAAGAATGAAAATTGTAAAGAGCAGTACATTGGGGAGACTAAACAAATTCTCCAAAAAAGACTATCAATATCGCAGGGATAATACTAGTGGGCCTCAATCGGCAGTGCATATGCACTTAAAAGCGAGCAACCACTCATTTGACGACAGAGGTTAAAATCTTAGCGAAACAACATAAATGGTTTGAAAGGGGAGTAAAAAGCGATTTTCATAAAACAGCTAAATCCTTCATTAAACTGATATGGTGGGGTGAGGTTCAATTTGGATCATTCATACAACAGCCTGCTTAGGCAACATAGAATTAGTAAAACTGATGAGGTGATAGCGGTGGAAATGGGGTAACCAGGCCAGTTGTTAATCAGATCAATAGGAACAATCAGTGGAGCTGCAGGCTGTAGTCCTCTGCTCCCCCCAACCTGAGAGCAGGGACCTATCATAGCAGAGTTCGGCACCGTCATGTCTGGACATTAGGGATATATATAGGGCCTAAGCTGCCAGTAAGACTTTAGTTTGCTGACGAAGTTTCTTGGATAAGAAGCAAAACGTTCGACACCTTCAAAGACATACAGATGACGGCTGAAGAAACCTTTTCATCGATAGTCTTGGCTGACAAACGGCAGATGATCCAAACCAAACAGTGCCACGGTGGCTGGCGGACTAGTTACTGTCACCCCCTTTCTTTGAGTGTGGACGTGGTTTGTTATTGAGTGGAGTATTTTTGCTATTATGAGACCGAAAAAGACCTCACCATAGGCCAGGGGTGGGCAAACTTTTTGACTCGCGGGCCGCAATGAGTTCTAAAATTTGACAGACGGGCTGGGCCAGGAGCATTTGGAGGGAGTGTTTGGGCCGGAAATACTAAACCTAAAGCATTAAAGGACAACTGACGCCTTCACACAAGTTATGTCCATAATTTGTAAAATCACTTCAAATGACTTCGACTGAGCGTATTTTACAAAGATTCCACAGCATATAGCTATACTTTACGTTTTAAGACTCGCGCTGAATATTCATGAAGTCTTGTTTTCGAGTTGATGACGATCCCCATGTGACGTCACGTTTGGACCGCCCCTGACCGAGAAAGCGACACACAATGCATTTTGTGGTACTTTGTTTGGTCTGAAAACTTCGTGTTGATCCGTGTTGATGGCAAAATTACAAGGAAAACACATAAATAACGCGATGGTGAATCGTTGTGTGTTGCACCAAGACTACTATTTGATACTAGTTGACACAAATCCGCCCATTTCCAACGGAGCTTGGGCGCCATCTTCTGCATTTTCTGGGTGCTACATTGCTGTCATTGACGGCTCGAATTGAAATGGGAGGACTCCTTGAATCAATTGCAAACATTTATGCTTTCCTCTTCAGAACTACTTGAATCATATTCATAACTGGATGAGTAACAAGAACGCATCTTCTCTGAATCTGAAGCCATTGTTTTGATTCTCGAGCAAGGCAAGACATCTTGGCGTGACGTCACGAATAAGGGGGTGGGACCTTCTGAAACTGGCCATTTCCGGATTCATTTTGAAGTCATTTTTATTGGTGTTTTTCATTTGACTAAAAATATCAGCCTGCGTGTTTTGGGTATTTTAGATGCTATAAAACGTTTTTCTGATGTCAGTAGGAAACAAAAAAAAATGGTGCCGGTTGTCCTTTAAACGTAGTGTGTACAAACCTCATAGCACAGTAAGAACACTAAAACCCAATTTATTAACTGTCTTTCAAATTAGAAAAATATCCCTGATCAATTAATAAATTTGTCTCAAGGAATATGCAAGATATGGCATTTACAGACTATTTCGCAGATACTGGGGGGAGGAAATGGAAATAGATTAAAATAACATATTCACTGTGATTTATCAAGATTGCGTCTGTTTTTAATAAGTTTCAATCGAAGGGGCAAAGTTAAGAAATCAACATTTATTGAAAAATTGAATCACTTTCAACATTCAAAACATATTATTACACAACGAAATATTCAAGCTCAATAATACCTACTTCTGTTAAATTCCGCAAAATCATGGATGGATTGTCCTGACCGCGCCTCTACAAACCTGTTGCGTCACACTTGTGTATGATTTTGAAGTGCGCTTTTCAACCTTTTCATGTCTTTCAATTCCTTGATGTCCTTGATGTGCGTCTCACCCTGACGCATAGCACACGCTTGAAAATTGTATAAAAGGAGCTGTCGCGGGACAGAGAGATTGGGCGAACCACGGGGCAGAATAATCTCCGACTCATCTCGGACTCACGCCCGGCTCACGCCGGGCGTCGGACGGATATCACGGCACGACTTGCTCGACTCCACGCCGCGATCAAGCTCTGCGCGTCACCTGCCTGGGAGATCTGACAACGAACCTACTTACAAATAAAGAGAACCATCAAACTCTTTATTGGCGAGCTAGCCAGGAGGATTTTTTCCCTCCTCCTCAGCCCAATCAACTCTCCAAATGGAAAGAACCAGATTTCCCAGCCACCCGTGAACCCGGCATCTTCACAGCAAGACCCCTCAAGCCGAGCTCCCGATGGGCCGCCACCGCCCGTGGGCGCCCCGACCCCAACGTGAAACCTGCCGCACCCTGATGGCCGACATCGTCCAATTCGCCTGGCGACTCTGCAACTAGCTGCATCGTATATGTCCACGATCGGACATCGTCGGACATCGCTTATGTCCACGATCGGACTTCGGGAAGACGCTTCATGGCCGACACGGCCGCCGACGTCAGCGTTCTTTCTCAGCGTCCTGCAGAGCGCCATGGCAGCGCGATCATCGCCACCGTCGCCGATGACCGGCCTGTCCGGGCCCGGCAGCATGGCCAACCCCACGCACCTTCGTCCTCACAATCCCTCATCGATTGTCCGACAACTCACGGTGAGAAGACCTTCCGGCATCGACTCGACGGCCGCGAGGAAAGTTTCCATCGATCGACTCAAACTGGCAGTCGTGAGGACTCTTTGCCGTGCTCCTGTACAACGACTTCAGGCACCACGAAACCTCCTCGGCAACCTCCCCACCGACGCCTGCCATGCCCGGTGACCGTCATCTTGCCTGGCCTCACCATGTCGCAGAATGACTTTTGTTTTTATTTGTTTTTCCTTCATCACTTTCACCGACTTCGGATCCAGGAGGGGAGCCCTGTTGCGTCACACTTGTGTATGATTTTGAAGTGCGCTTTTCAACCCTTTCATGTCTTTCAATTCCTTGATGTCCTTGATGTGCGTCTCACCCTGACGCATAGCACACGCTTGAAAATTGTATAAAAGGAGCTGTCGCGGGACAGAGAGATTGGGCGAACCACGGGGCAGAATAATCTCCGACTCATCTCGGACTCACGCCCGGCTCACTCCGGGCGTCGGACGGATATCACGGCACGACTTGCTCGACTCCACGCCGCGATCAAGCTCTGCGCGTCACCTGCCTGGGAGATCTGACAACGAACCTACTTACAAATAAAGAGAACCATCAAACTCTTTAAACCCTTGACGGACGCCCTCGCCTTCACGCACAAACAGTACACGTGTACCGTCGCCAAGCACACAGACATAGGCTACCTGCAGTTGAAATTTGCATACTCGGCACGGCAGCCAATCAGAAGTCTGCTTCTTTCTTCCGGACTTTCGCAAGCGTTCTATGGTTGTGCATTTGCATCTCATTTTCCAAAATAGATGCACAGAACCTCAGCCCAGAAGAAAGATTCAAAAGAAGCTAACAACATGTGTGACGCTACAAAACGTAAATTTATATCAAACCGTGACTGTAAAGTGTACGTGAGAGTTATGAAAGGGGCTTCGTGGCTCATAGCAAGCAATGCAAACTTTGCATTGTGCACCATGGTGACAAATGACTACTGCAGCGCAATCTGTAGTCTTGGACATTTACCGTATATATTAAGCAAGGTAACATTAGTGGTAGGTACAGCTTTAATTAATATATAAAGCTTAATACTTTGTGACGTTTGTTTTTTTTTCTGATTGCTGGTCTTATCGTGTTTGAAGTTGTGAAAAGCTGGGCAGTTAACTTTTCTGAGTTGTCTGCCCTTTTATCCACTACCTTTTTGTCACGAGTTTCAGACACTGTTTTGACTATAATTTCGACAAATTCGGCGGGCTGGATTAAAAAGCATAACGGGCCGTAGTTTGCCAATGGCTGCTCTACATTATCTCCATGTGTGCCCTGTGATTGGCTGCCAACCAGTTCGCCGAATTCATGAACACACTTAGGATAGGCTCCAGCACATCCGCGACCCTCACGAAGATGAACAGATTTTTAAATTGAACACGCCAAATTGTCCATTGGTGTGAGTGAGAACGCGAATGGTTTTTTTATGTCTGTGCGCCCTGCGATTGGCCAGTTCAGGATGTCCCCTGCCACCTGCTCAAAGACGCCTGGGACAGGCTCCAGCACCACCGCAACACTTGTGAGAATAAAGCAGTTAAAAAAAATGAATGAATGAAGGAATGAATGAATGAATGAATGAATGAATGAATGAATGAATGAATGATATAAGCAGTCACAAAGTGGGCTTTTATGGTTTTTCTTGTGACCATTCTCCAAAATGTATTCACTATAAACATGTGTGAGGTTGATAACAAACTTTTGGCAGGTGACAATTCCACGGTGTACTTTACCTGTTGCCCAAAGTCAGCCTGGATACGTGCATAGGATTGGATTGGGGTGGTGATGCCACAACAGAATGATAAGCACAACTCCCCTTTTCCAAAAGTCACCTTTTCCAGAGATGACTTTCTTCAGATTTCTGACTAAATATTATTTGACTTAGGAGTGAGAGTGCTACCTGTTGCATTGACATGTGGTTTCATTGCATGCACAGAACATGTGTTCTTTTTAAGCTCATACATTAGCGTCTTAAAAAATACGGGGTAAGGTATGGACACAGTTTCAGTACTCAGACTGGATCGTGTTTACATAACTGTTATACTACTTTTACTTGCATAAACACTTAACCAATGCCACTTTTTAAGTCCCATCAGGCCGCCCACAGTGTTCAAAGTACCATAGCTTGAGTGTTTTTCTGTTTGTTTTATCTCATATTCATCTTCAGCCTTTCAAGCTTCTTTATCAGCCTCATCCTCCTTCTTCTGATTGCTGAAGTCCAGGCTAGGGGGCCAAAGGCAGCGATGTATGCCGACCCGGCGTGGGCCCCGCCTGCCCAGCATCACCCTTAACTGCCTCTGACAGCCCGGTGCTGTGTTATTAACTGTGATCAGCCACCAGCGGGGGAGCCTTCACCGCAGGAGACACAAAGCCTGCTTTCACCTCACTTCGCCCCCTCTTTACCCCCAACCTCGTCTAATACATATTTACATGTCTTCATAAGGTGCATGTACAGTTGTAATATAGAGGCATTCATGGTCCTGTTAGGAGGTTCCTCTGGACCACATCCTAGGCCTCCAGGCTGATGAGTAGATTTTTTTTCTCAGATTAGGTTTTAAAGTAGTCTTGCAGTGAGGGATTAGTGCGGCACATAAACAGAGCGCTGTGTGTATCAACTATGGGCACGTGGCTTTCATCTGTATAGGTGGTCCGTGCCGCTTTTTGTCCTCCAAACCAGTACGCTGGAGAACCATCAGCCACTTGAAGCAAAAACACTACACGCCTCATTAGATGACAAAATTTAAGGCAGAAATAAATAAATGTGAACAGTGAAAAAGTGTAATGACAGTTGACTATGTTTAGCCTACAGAAAAGCATCGGGATAAACAGCAGTAGAAAACCCTCCAAAAGCCACATATTTCCCTCCCATGTGGGCCATAATGAGAGCCCCGCCATTCAATTGTTGAATAGTTGAGGCTTTTTGCCTTTGAGCAGACTGGCTTTAATATGGCAGAAGCACACAGACAACGGCCCTGCGGACTATGTTCTCCCCAGCTGCGTTCAAAGCTGTGGTGTGCTCATGACACGGCTGATATGCATTATTCCTCACAAACTCTGCCCTTTTGTTTTCTCTCTGTTCGCATCCCACAAATTGTAGGTTTTGTCACTTGACTCTCCTTGGCTCAACAAGAAGCACCCCCCCCCCCCCCCACACACACACACACTTTTTGTTTTGTTTTATTTTGCCCTGTCATCCTCGTTTCCTTGCTTGCCTCTGAACCATGACAAACCACGTCTTTATCTTAATCAAACAATTAGATGTTGAATTTGATCACAGAAAGCAATAACCCAGGGGCATGCAGAGGGAGGTACCCACATGATGGCCCCGACCGATTGCAACTAAAGGGGTGACTTTTCATACGGTAAAGCAACATTCATATTATCGTAATAAGGGAGGACAGCGGTCTGGTGGTTAGGGCATCGACCTCACAGTGCAGAGGTTCAATTCCAGCTCCATGGGCCAGTGACGGGCGGTAAGGTTCATGGCTGGTGAGGCACTGATGTCATCACAGTCAGATTTACAAACATATGAACTCCACAGAGTAGCTTATTCACCACTTGATTTGCAACAGTTAACGTGTTTTGTTTAAAATGTCATGTCAGCATTCTTTATATACTGTATACAAACTGTAGCATAGAAAAAAATAAATAAAAACACTTTATTATCATGTTACCTTTCTTATAAATGAAGTCCAAGTCTCTCTGTCTCAATGGAGATCACTGCCAGTGAAGAAAGTCGTCCTTGTTCAGTCCTGTTCGGACTGTATGTTTTCAGTCTTTTGTGCTGAGAATGACCGCTTTACTGATGCTGTAGTAGCTGGAACAGTGAGCACAAGCTGGAGCAACTTTGTCGCCTCAGGAATAGTTTCAATGAAATCCTTCTTGGCCAATCTCTTTTCGTCAATGGATGCTACAGCTGCGTGTTTGCTTTCAACATTTAGCTTGCTTGTAGTCGACGTGCACATTCCACCATGATGTCCCTGATCCACTGGTGGAAAGACACTTTGATCCTCTCCTCTCCGCGAGAGTGGCTGCCTTTCCAGCAGCTCATGTATTTTGTTTTTCTACTTTCATTCCTTTCATCACGTTGCTGCTGTGAAATATAAATGTCTCCACTGTGAGACTAATAAAGGCATATCCAATCCAATCCAATCCAATCCAATCCAAAAAGCTGAGAAGCTGCCCAGGAGATTTACATTCATCCCTCACCGTTTGTGAGCTATACAGTCCGGTGTTGGTCTTCCTTTAATTAGTATCTCCTGCTTCGATTGAAAGTCCAGTTTAGAAGATGCTTTCAATTTAGATATGTAATCCACCATTCTGAAAATAAGGCCAAGCAACATGAAAAAATGACTAAATGCACTTAGCTTGCTAACTGGTTATTGTAGCTTGCTGTCACTAATTCTATTATTCTGCAGCCGAGGAGTCGCAAGAAGAATCTATAATCAACAACGCCCCCTGTCATGAGGCAGGAGAACTGTGTGCCTCACCTATGCACACAGTTTTGATAAACTTGAACACTAACTGAACCACCTAAAGAACATCACCGGACCTCTGCTAGATCCTCTTCAGTTTGCCTACCGGGCAAATAGGTCTGTGGAGGATGCAGTCAACATTGGACTGCATCACATCCTCGACCACCTTGACAACACAGGAACCTACGCAAGGATCCTGTTTGTGGACTACAGCTCTGCGTTCAATACCATCATCCCAGAACTCCTCATCCCCAAACTTCTCCAGCTTGGTGTGTCCCCCACGATCTGCCAGTGGACCCTCAGCTTCCTGACAGGACGGACACAACAGGTCAGACTGGGAAATATATCATCCACAACACGAACCACGAGCACTGGAGCCCCGCAGGGATGCGTCCTCTCTCCATTGCTCTTCTCTCTCTACACAAACGACTGCACCCCAACGCACCCAGCTGTCAAATTCATAAAGTTCGCAGACGACACCACGGTCATCGGTCTCATCAAAGACGGCGACGAGTCTGCGTACCGACAACAAGTGGAGCAGCTGGAGCTCTGGTGCAGCCGTCACAACCTGGAGCTGAACACGCTCAAGACAGTTGAGATGATCGTGGACTTCAGGAAACATCCATCACCACAGCTACCCCTCACACTATCCAACTGCCTGGTGTCAACCGTTGAGACCTTCAAGTTCCTGGGAATCACAGTCTCCCAGGACATGAAGTGGGAGGTCAACACCAACTCTATCCTGAAAAAGGCCCAACAGAGAATGTACTTCCTGAGGCTGCTAAAGAAGCATGGCCTGCCACAGGAGGTGCTGCAACATTTCTACACGGCTGTCATCGAATCCATCCTGTGTTCTTCCATCACCGTTTGGTTCGGGGCCGCCACAAAAATGGACAAAATCCGACTTCAACGGACAGTTAGGAAGGCGGAAAAAATCATTGGCACCGCCCTACCCACTCTCGAGGACTTGCACACTGCAAGAATCCAAACTAGGGCGCGGAAAATCCTACTGGACCCTCCGCACCCTGCCCACCACCTTTTCCAGCTACTCCCCTCAGACAGGCGCTACCGATCCATGCGCACCAAATCCAGCAGACATTTAAACAGCTTCTTCCCCCAAGCCATTAACTCTTTGAACTCTTTCAACAGTAGCCAAAATGGAACTGTATAGTGCCACTTAGCAGTTTTTTTTGACAACGATACTAGTGCAGCGTGTTCTACCGGAAACAAATTCCTTGTGTGTTCTACATACTTGGCAATAAAGATGATTCTGATTCTGATTCTGATTCTAATAGTGATTTGCAGAGGGACAGCAATGTGGTCTCACTGCAGAGCAAGCAGCACAGTTAGCATAGTGATTGCGCAATCCATGGTGCTGCCTCACCACTCGTCTCCACTTAGTATTTGAACGGTAAATGTGAAAATTCAGCGATTTTGAACAAAAATAGTGAAGTTAAATGGAAAAGAACGTTAAAGTACAAATCACTAAATAAATATAACTGTTTAATTTATTTTGTCATTTGATATTTCCATGATGACAGGTGAGGCACAGCCTCACCTGCCTCCCCTGACTGCACGTCACTGCCATGGGCATAAAACACTCTCAGGGTCAGACACTGTTGCCGTTGGGCCCACTATCATCATTTCCCTGGAACTTTATGAGGCATATTAGTTTTATGAGTGCAAACAAGAGCCTCTTTTTTTTAAGGTTAGCCCCAATCTGGACATTACATCGAACATGTTTCCTCATAGGTTTGAAGTGACTATTCTTGACAGTAGAACTCTTTGAAAATGGTCTTTTTACTGATCTGTTAAAAGATGGCAGTGTGGTAGTCTAGTGGACAGCACATTGACTTCACAATATAGAGGTTAACCGTTTGGCCGTCCTGTAAAGAGATGTTTTTCCTAGGCCTGCGTCGGTTTTCTCCTGGTACCCAGGTTTCCTCCCACATTCCAACAACAGGCATAGCAGGCTGATTGAACACTCCAAATTGTCCCGCGTTGTGAGAGTTGGGAGCGCAAATGGTTGTTTGTATCTGTGTGACCTGCGATTGACTGACAACCAATTCAGACTATCCTGCGCTTAGTGCCTGAAGACAGCTGGGCTAGGCTCCAGGGGCACCTGTGACCCTTGTGATGATAAAATGGTGTAGAAAATGGATGGATGATATCCCAATGGTAGAATTGGTAGAATTGGTAGAATTTACCCAATATACTTCTGTTCCAAAGTCAAATCACGCACACACACACACACACACACACACACACACACACACACACACACACACACACACACACACACACACACACACACACACACACACACACACACGCACACACACACGCACACACACACGCACACACAAACGCACACACACACACACACACACACACACGCACACACACACACGCACACACACACACACACACGCACACACGCACTTACACACTTACACAACAAAAACAACCACACATGGATTGGATTGGATTCACATTTATTGGTCGCAGTGGAGAAACTTACATATCACAGCAGCAAAGTTATGATAGGACAGACCTCACATTGACTGTCAAGGTTCTCATTAGTTGAAATCCTACAACTGCTGGACTCCAAAATTAATGTATACTGTATTAAAATGTTATTTTATTAAGCAAAGTTAAGGGTGTTACACTGATATCATGCAGCTGAGTATCATCATTTCATATCTTTACACAAGTTTGCCCGGGTTGTGAGTGTACAATTTTCCGTATTTTTGTGAAATCGTGCGTGGGTTTGATCAGTTTTTGGATTTGTTACAGTCTTTCAAGTGGAAAAAGAAGTGAACAAATATTTATATTAAAATACGTATGTAAACCAAAAAATGCCCCCTTAACATCTACGTTACATTCAAATCAAATCATCACCCGCATAAGATCGTTAGCAGCTGATCAGTCACATTCATGCGTACAAAAAAGGAAGTGTTTAATCACTTTTGATTGTAAAACAGAATCATAAAAACCAGTGGCAGTCCGTGCATTTCACACCTTGGCCTTCAGTGAAGTCCTGCTTAGTCCGACTTGAACAAATATCCCTCGTAATACCATAATTTATGACACAACGGCTGGCGATATCATTTACAAAAGCACACGCACGCAGTACTGGGCGTGGCATCACCTTAATTGTCTACAGCACATGCTATTTTTCGGAGCCTCACTGTTGATTCTGAAGGCGTCGGTCAGATTTCATACAGCCTGGCGACACAAACTAGCTGAATTCTGATTGGATTAAAAACTCTGACCTAAAACTACAACACTGAAAGGAGCATAACCAAATGGATATAATATAACATCAAGAAAACAGTATGTAGAATAATTACAATTCTCACTTAATCACTTAACATTCTTCCTCTTGCCTTCTCTCTTTTGAGGTTGCATCTTTTTGAGGGGCAGAGGCAAGTTTCACAAAAAGCCACAAAACATTTTGAATCATGCAGTTCGTGAGCTCACATCATCGTCCATTTGTCGTTTGTCCTGTGTGGTCTGTGCTGTTTTCAGAGGTTGCACTGCATGTTGTCCGAATATTGAATACTGCTACTCGTGGTGGGCAGATAAATCACTTGTTCATGAATATTGATGGATGAAATGGATACCAAAGTTTTACTTTGTTTCTTTGTCTACTGCTGTGGACAAACTTCAAACCATCAATCTAGTTTTTTTTTAAACCATTTGTCGTAATTCGGGTCGAGGGTGAACTGGAGCATGTCCCAGCAGGCCCAAATTATTGGCCAAAAGGTTAGATACATTCTGGGAAGTTCACTAGCCATTTGAGAAATATACCATTCACAATCAATATTCATATTTAAAGGACAACCGACACCACTTTTTTGTTTCCTAATTGACATCAGAAAAACATTTTATAGCAGCTAAAATACCCAAAACACACAGGCTGATATTTTTAGTCAAATGCAAAACACCAATAAAAATGACTTAAAGTTGCCAAAAACTGCAATAAATTGAGCTGCGAATGTGGGATTTTCAGAAAGTCCCGCAGCCAGTAAGTGACGTATATATATATATTCTAGTTTCGACCAGTAGGACTTTATTTCGCTGACGAAGCCTCTTGGATAGGAGGCGAAACGTCCGACACCTTCAAAAAAGTACAGATGAAGGCTGAAGAAACCTTCTCATCGATGGACCACTCCTGCAACTGAGAGCTTACACAGACGTATAAATGAATGTAGTTTAAATACATCTTGAATGAAGTAATAAACTGAAAAAAGCCCAGTTTTGGCATTTTCTCTCATGTTTTAGTTGACCATAATTCTACCAATAACATATTAGAGTATAGTACAGTATGGCAGAAAAATGACAAAACGTTTTAGTGTGTGAAACTGACTATAGGATATTTGAAGAGACAACTCCCTGCACCACAGCCCTGTTATCTCCATGGGAGTTCATTACTCACATGGGCACACATAGACATACGAATGGCCGACCACACACATACGCAGACATACATATACTGCAGAAATAAAAAGAGATAGTCATTCATTAGCATTGTGTTGCATGCAGATGTTCACATCAGTCGGAAGACTATAAATTATCACAACAGGGTCGGTGTAGCCCGCCCATGCAGACCGACCCCCAGTGTGTATGTGTGTGTGTGTGTGTGTGTGTGTGTGTGTGTGTGTGTGCGTACGTGTGTGTGTGTGTTTGTGTGTGTGTGTGTGTGTGCGTGCGTGCGTTTGTGTTTGTGTGTGTGTGTGCGTGCGTGCGTGTGTGTGTGCGTGTGTGTGTGTGTGTGCGTGCGTGCGTGTGTGTGTG